>NW_015736298.1:0-357 GCF_001515625.1 Sinocyclocheilus rhinocerous
GCGGTTCGCCGCCCTAGCTCACCAGGATCTCCCGTTTGTGGAGTATGCTAGGGAGTTCTGCGGGATCACCGTGAGTACGGCGTTATACGACGCAACGCTCAACTCTCTGTTCTGGTTCGGGGCCAACTACAATCGCCCCGTGGACCTCCCAGACACCACTGGAGGGAAGGGATCCTCCGGTGTCTGGAAAGCGTCCATCCCCGATCCAGAACCAGCTTGCCATCAAGTCCGCCAGCCGTTCCGAAGCCAAGCCTGCCAGCCGTGGCATTCACAAGCCCGCCGGCCGTGGCACTCTCCAGCCCGCTGGCGGTTGCTCAGTCAAGCCCGCCGGCCGCGGCTCACTCAAGCCCGCCGACC
>NW_015736299.1:0-358 GCF_001515625.1 Sinocyclocheilus rhinocerous
GCCCTCAGTAGCAATGAAAAAGTCATTGAGTATGTCCTGTAGGTGGTCAAAGGTGGGCCTGTCCTCTGGCCTATCCTTCCAGCACTTCAGCATGATGTCATAAAGCTCCTCTGGACATCCATCTGGACACGGCATCCTGTAGTAACTGTCAAGGTTACGGATCACCTCTGGATTCGTCATGCCTGAAATTGTGAGGAAAGCCCAGCCAGGTTGTTAAAGATCTACCCATCTATCCTACACTGTTCTGAATGGAAAACGAAACCCAAGAGAGAAAAGCCCATTACCTGGATACGGTACTCTGCCGTATGTGACGATCTCTGTCAAAAGAACTCCAAAGGACCACACGTCTGACTTGATG
>NW_015736300.1:0-358 GCF_001515625.1 Sinocyclocheilus rhinocerous
CATCATGGACATGACCATTTTTGATTTCCTCATGGGTAAGAGGATCATTTTGTCTCTGAACAAAATTGAAGCTGAAATTCAATCAAGCTATTTATGTAATAAATATTAATGTTTATGTATCTTCAAAGGAAATATGGATCGTCATCATTATGAGACATTTGAAAAATTTGGAAACGAAACTTTCATTATTCACCTTGATAATGGAAGAGGGTAAGAAATTCACGTTTTTTGTTTTTTTCAACTGTCACAATACAGCTAGCTTCTTTAAAGTGCTATGTATGTTTTCTGAAGTATTGTCATAAAAGTGTCTGTCTGATTTCTCTTTTAATCTTCAGCTTTGGTAAACATTCTCATGATG
>NW_015736301.1:0-358 GCF_001515625.1 Sinocyclocheilus rhinocerous
AAATGTATAAGTGACAATTAAATATATTTTACTAATTACAATAATATACATTACAATAATAATATACATTTAATTATTATATATTAAATGAATGTTAATATATATCTATAAAATTTGTTATTTTTATTATTATTATTATCATGAAATGTATTCATATATATATTTAATTGTAAATATTTATTTCATTGGATTATGTATAAATAGGCAAAAATACATGGTTATTTAGAACAAACTTTTTTTTTATTCGCGGAATCGTGATATATAACATCACATATAAATAACCTTATATATAATGACTCATACTGTGATATAAGACTTTGATCATACCACCCACCCCTAGTGACTGACCAGTTTCTCT
>NW_015736302.1:0-358 GCF_001515625.1 Sinocyclocheilus rhinocerous
GAGTTATGCTGTAAAAGTCAAACTATAAATCTGTCCCAAGCTGACCATGGTTAACTCCAGGCCAGCTTCTTCACATGTCCTCTAGTGCTTCTGTTAACTTTAAGACTTGAATTAGTTCAATTAGTTTAACCTAATAAATGAAGTAAATGAGTTGCATTTATTTTCATTTAGAAACCTGCCATTTTAGTTTTTTGCAACACTCAGAAATGCAAGTTAATCACTCTCTCTCTATGTGACAAATGCTATAAAATTTCCTCTTAAAATGAAAATAAGGGTTACAGAAGCAACAAAAAGTACCTCATTCATATGTTCATCAGAAACTATAAATGATCCGGTATACACTCATCTTGTGTTTGAG
>NW_015736303.1:0-358 GCF_001515625.1 Sinocyclocheilus rhinocerous
AAATAGCCTATGCTTAAGTGAGTGTGCAGTTGTTCTCTTTCAATTTTTCCTTCAACTTGCAACTCTACAGGTGTGCGTTTCGCTTTGACTCACTTGCTCATTAATACAACATGGCACTGAGTTGTGAGAAAAGAAATGTGTTGACGTCATTGCTTAATGTCCGAAAAGAACCGGTTCGTGGAAAATGAATCGGACTTTTCATCACTAGCTCATAACTAACTTAAAAACATTTATACTGATGATTTATAATAATCCACACTTAACTCTAAATATTTATGTAAATTAATACATGCAGTTATTTATTATTTCATGCTGTTTATGTTGTTTTTAGGGTCCTGGGCCATCTGATATGCATGAT
>NW_015736304.1:0-358 GCF_001515625.1 Sinocyclocheilus rhinocerous
AACCTAAATAGAGCAGATATTTTTATATTACATTATATTATATTACTATCTTTTTTCTTTTTCATCACTGTTTGGTTGTGTATTGATGCTTGGGAAATACTGTATGTATAAAAATTATGCCAATAAAGTGAATTTGAACACTGAACTAAGCTAAATTTGTGATGACAAAAACTAAATTAACAAATAAATCAAACTAAAATAACCTTGATAACAACTGGAAAAATATAGATTTTTGAGCGGAAAATCACTAGAGTTGTAAGCAATTTGGTTAATGACAGCACATACATTCAAAGCATTATATTTGGCTCAATACTGGCAGCGTGTGTAAGCTAATAGTTTTACAAGGAGAACATAAATG
>NW_015736305.1:0-358 GCF_001515625.1 Sinocyclocheilus rhinocerous
AAAATACACATTTCAGCATTAGAATAATCAGAAACATCTGCAAAGATTTAATTAGTTTACATGGTTATGACAACTAAAGATAACCTGCAGGCAATGTTCTGGGAATGTTCTCTCTAGGTTATGAAAAAATCTCAAAAATAACCTACAGGGAACGTTCCGGGAACATTCTGTTTGGGTTATAAAAATAAAACCTAAAAATAACCTGCAGGGAACGTACAGGGAACGTTCCCAGAACGCTCTTATTTGGTTCCCAAAAAAATAACCAAATGGGAACCTAATGGGAACGTTAGGGGAACGTTCTGTGTTTGTTGGGTGTTTTCTTTGTGAAAATTCCAAAATTCCAAATTTGTGAAAATTC
>NW_015736306.1:0-358 GCF_001515625.1 Sinocyclocheilus rhinocerous
GATTTGAGTGTTTCTAATTACTCAGATAAACTAAAACATGTAAGGAAGGGAATGGACTTCATTTTTTTACATTGCAATTTGAACAGGTGTCAAAAAATGATGGCAGACATGTTTTGTAGAAAAATAAATGTATTTTATTTATATTAATATTTTGAATGAAAGATTAAAAGGATAAACAGATAAGACCATTTTTACAAGCTCATATTTACATAGGGTGTCAATTTTTGTGGAGGATACTGCATTGTGACTATATGTTTTTAAAATAATATTCAGTATATATAATACAGTATGTGAATTTCTTGGAACCTATTTTAGCAGACGTGATCTCACAGTTCAAAGATGACATGAACTCATGTGC
>NW_015736307.1:0-358 GCF_001515625.1 Sinocyclocheilus rhinocerous
TCCGGATTTAAAAAAGAAAGAAAAAATCCTGAATCGACACCAAGAAAGTTCGATCTAAAGAAGGACATTTTCTTCTTCAAAATAAGGGCGGTCTGGTTTTGCTACTGTTTACAGAGAAAAAAAAAAGAAAAAAGTAAAAAAAAATCACGAGAACTCAAAAAGATATACAGCAGAATCCCTGTACCACTTCCAGGGTCTCCAAATAATGAATATTCTCAATTTGTCATTTTGTAATACTTAGGCAACGTTGGCTTATAGGTCCAAAGTTATATTATAAGCCATATCCAGTTCTTTTTTGTGGGTTTGTTGGTCGGGTGTGTTCCTGTTTTGAGTAGCTGAGTGGGCAGAGGTGGGTTTT
>NW_015736308.1:0-358 GCF_001515625.1 Sinocyclocheilus rhinocerous
AAATCATTTACGTACTCAATATTTTTGTCTTGCTTTCCAGTGCAAATATCTAAACATTCTTAAATCATATTTACCTGAGATTCAAAATGCTGAAACATTAAGTGAGTTCATGCATAAAACAAGAAAAAATACCTTTCAGTGTGTTGAATTAACCCTTTGAATTAAGTGTATTTTTCTGACCCTATTGACAGATATTTGTTCTTATTTTAAGCAAAAACTCACTTAATTTTGATGATTTTTTTCAGTAAACAAGGCTTAATATCTTAAGTAATTTTGCATCTCAAATGTATCTTGATTTAAGAATGTTTAGATATTGCACTGGAAAGCAAGACAAAAATATTGAGTACGTAAATGATTT
>NW_015736309.1:0-358 GCF_001515625.1 Sinocyclocheilus rhinocerous
AATAGAATAGAGACCATTTTTGCTAATTAGTCGAGGACTTAGCAGGCGCAGGATATGCCGCCGTAGTTTTTCATGTGCTGTCCACGGGCCGTCGCCCAGCCTGTGAAGTCGAGCCTGTGTGGTTAAGAGCTGAAGAAAAGGGAAGGCCTTTTACACACAAACGCCTCAGTGGAGCTCCTGAACGGGGGTACCGCCACGGAGCAGAAAATGGAGACTAACCATTAGGATTTCAGGCTTCAGAAAAAGGCTAAATAAGAAGTGTAAATGGCTCCCACCCCCCACCTCAAGCCCAAGACAAACTCTCACCGCCAAAGACGAGGAATGGGTCTAAGTCCAAGATAAACTGGGCCTTTTTTTC
>NW_015736310.1:0-358 GCF_001515625.1 Sinocyclocheilus rhinocerous
AATAAGTCCTGAATAATAAATATAAATACTAAAGATCAGGTACTGGATTTCCTTGTCTGTTTTCATCCATAATACGTTTCATTTAGAGTAGGCTATGTAAGGTTTTGTTAATCCATCTCCATGACTGTGCTGGACTTGAAGAGATTAGCCACATTTGCTCTTTTTAATCGTCTTTGCTTCCATTTAACTTCTCCATCTCCTGGCCAGAATCCGATGTTTCTCTGGAATTTCTAGCACCGGAAAGTCTCTGTGTGAAAACACATGGCAGTTTAGTTTCAGGTTAGCATACTGAGGTAAACACATACAGTTTTAAGTTTAAAACTGAGAAAGTGAGGAAGGCAGATTCATTCAAATAACA
>NW_015736311.1:0-358 GCF_001515625.1 Sinocyclocheilus rhinocerous
ATATTACACATATAACTAAATAAAACAAACAGGGATGTAACTATTCTGTATCAACATTTTTCTGTATTATACATTTTGTCTGTACATCTAAAAGAGGCCCAAAGCACCTAATCAGGTATGGGTAATGCTCAAGATAGTAGAGTTTAGGTAAAAGTTTTATGTCTGAGTAAATCAATGACTAATGCCTTTTTTGGCATTAGTCTTGTTGTTATGCATTTTTGAGAATGAAGACTAAAATCAACTGCAGTTACATCCCGAGGAGTTCAAGTATCTATCTCAATGAAGACATGGAGACACTCATCAAATAATATATGGTAAGTGTATGTCAACCTGCACTTTTTACATTATCAATGTTTTA
>NW_015736312.1:0-358 GCF_001515625.1 Sinocyclocheilus rhinocerous
AACATACTTTGGTTAAAATTCCTCAATGGTTGTGTAAAACAACACGCTTTTTACCCATTTCGGTGCATGTCTCTTTAAGTGAGCTACTGCTCACCCCGCCCCTCTCTTTGTATATGGCTCGGAGGTGGTCATATTCAAATAGCTAGCTATCTACATAGAAACCGTCTGCAAACTGAAACCTCTCACTGGATGACAAGGTTTCAGAATCAGACAGCCCATAACAAACTGGCTGTGTGCTTTCTTTTCAGCTTTTCTGAGCTGGCAAACGCCAGAAACCTAACTAAATGCTAAAAAAGTGAAAATTTCATCCGATGTCCCCTTTAACATAAGATTAACATAAAACCCTAACAACTAAAAA
>NW_015736313.1:0-358 GCF_001515625.1 Sinocyclocheilus rhinocerous
AATCTGGAGAGCAGTGTAGAGAGCATCATCTCTCCAAAGGTTAATAGATTCTCTTGAAATCATGCTGTTCAGGTTTATTTTTGTCCATGTTTCTTGTGGATTCCATTTTTGTTTTTTTATAATTTTTAAATGCCATGACAGAGCTTAAAATGCTTTGCAGACCTGTTTAGAGCAATAGTGCTGTTCATTTTGTAGTCCAAAAACCCTAGATTTCAAGATTGAGGTTTGACTAGTTATGTTTACGTCCACAAATTATCGTTTATGTTTATATGAACCCTGAACATTGCAATCTGATTCACATATTTGTTTACATTTTATAATCCAATTGAGAAAATAGTCTGATTTAGGCATTAGGCAT
>NW_015736314.1:0-358 GCF_001515625.1 Sinocyclocheilus rhinocerous
AAGCTGGCAGGCGGAATGCTGCCGGAGGACAGGTACAACATCAGCACGTCAATACTCAACACTATATTACTGTAGGACAGAGAGCATCTAGTGCTGCAGAAAACACACACTTAACCTCTGATAATATGCAGCTTTGCAAATAATAAATAATATATTAGTATAGCCTAGCAACCACATAACAACTACCTAGCAACACTGTAGCAACCACCCAGAACACCCTAGCAACACTTTAGCAACCACCCAGAACACCCTAGCAACACTCTACCATCACCTTAGTAACGCCCCAGTAAACCATCTAGAACACTCTAGCATCCACATATCAACTGCCTAACAACACTTTAGCAAGCACTCATAAACA
>NW_015736315.1:0-358 GCF_001515625.1 Sinocyclocheilus rhinocerous
AATTTTATTTATTATTTTGAAAATTTAAGAGCCACACTTCAAAAATAATCTCTTCAAAAACTGTAATTTGAGGGCAATTTTAAGCATTGGAATTATATTAGTAATTCATATATAATGGATCTATATTATATTTTAAATAAAGCATTAATGGACATGAAAATTGTCGAATGAATTTGATACATAAAATAAATGTTTATATTTACAAATATTCAAGGTACCTACAGTACATTCATTCAAAAAAATATGTCAGGGAATTTTAATATTTCCAGGCCTGGAGAAGTAGTAGAACAATCTTCATAATAGAAATCATTGTTGTTATGCTCAGTAGTAAATATTTTGTTGGTGAGAAAATGCTGTT
>NW_015736316.1:0-358 GCF_001515625.1 Sinocyclocheilus rhinocerous
TATATAACCATACGCTCAACAATGGAACTTGGTCTTTAGATGTATTAATTACCATTTCCTTCCATTGTGAATGTTTATCCTCTATTTCTGTTAAATTTCTCACTTTTTTAAGGCTTTTGTTCATATAACATATCCTGTGCATTTATGTACTAAACAATTTATATCCTCGCAACTTTAATCTGCATTTTCTGCCTCTTTAATAACACAATCTGTTTCTGTACTATTATGTTCTCCTGACTGCTCTATCTGCTTTTTAACTGCATTTGTCAACTGCAGCTCTAACAACTTTGCCTGTACATGTTTCTTCTCTTGCGTTACAAACTCCTGTTTAACAGGAATTCCTCTCATTCCAGCAGCA
>NW_015736317.1:0-358 GCF_001515625.1 Sinocyclocheilus rhinocerous
AAGAAATTGAGGAGCTGATCCGGGATACTGACGGTACCATTGAAGCGAATTTGCAGAGGAATATCTGCAGGATAAAATAACAGTTGAACCAGCTGCAGCAGATTCCTCAGTTCTCTCGGGTGCGATTTCATCTCCAAAACTCACACCTGGAAGAGAAGAGAGAGAGAGAGAGAGGAAAAAAACTTAATTTTTAAATAGTAATGATAATTGATTTATTACAGTGATTTGAACATACAATAAGCAATACTAGTTATATAAAATATTAATGTTGCATTGTCATTGTGATATGAGATTTTAAATTGTAGTAGCAGAAAAAATGTACATTAAGGATGTAATAAGTTTATATTTTCAGTGAAAA
>NW_015736318.1:0-358 GCF_001515625.1 Sinocyclocheilus rhinocerous
GGATTTGGGTCGTCCTCTCAGGAAGTTCTGCATGCTGTGCAAGACTTCCATCGCACTGCCTGCGTAAGACGAAGCACACAGTCATCAGCATTTCCACACATTCACAGCTAAATCATGCTGTAGACCTACAGAAGACGCTGGGCTGAAGGAAAGCCACTTTATATTTCGGCAGAAACTAGGAGAACGTTTGTACAAATGTTCTCTTAAAGTAAAAAAGACATTAAAACATCACAATTCCTTCATTATTTTAAATTTCTATATGTGACCCTGTACCACAAAACCAGTCATAAGGGTCGATTTTTTTTAAAATTGGGATTTATACATCATCTGAAATCTGAATAAATAAGCTTTCCATTGA
>NW_015736319.1:0-358 GCF_001515625.1 Sinocyclocheilus rhinocerous
TAAACACTTGATATGTCTCATTCCTCAGGTAGCATCTTCCCGAAAAGATAGTATCCTGTTTTTCCTCAACAAGCAGGTCATGGTGACATCTCTACTCAGACCCAGCAGGCCTCTCATGTGAACACTCATACAGCATTTGAATTGTTCCCTCACAACATACTTTTGTTTTTTACTTAGTTGCATATACAATATACAAACTTACCGATCTTGGTGCGCATTACTTTCATCTCAATTTACTTTTTTTTCTAGCTTTCTAGTTTGTTGTGTATGTATGTATGTATTAATATATGTACACAGAGCTACTGGAAACCACAAAAAAAGTCCTTGTGTTTTTGCTTACACTTGGCAAATAAAGATC
>NW_015736320.1:0-358 GCF_001515625.1 Sinocyclocheilus rhinocerous
GTGCCTTAGACATGTGAAAGAAACCTTGGTTCCTGTCTCAAGGCCCGATATTGGGGGCTCCTTTTCGTCGCGTAACGCTAATGACAGACGCCTCCCTCACTGGCTGGGGAGCTGTCATAAGTGGCCACTCTGCCCAAGGTCTGTGGGAAGGCCATCATCTCACGTAGCACATAAACTGCCTGGAGTTGCTGGCCATGTTTCAAGCTCTAAAACACTTCCTTCCAGACCTAAGGGGACATCACGTGCTTGTCCACAGAGACAACACATTGGTAGGTAGTCTCCTACATCAACTGGCAGGGGGGTCTGCGCTCGCGCTCCCTTTACAGGCTGGCGCACCAGATCCTCCTGTGGGCTCAGG
>NW_015736321.1:0-358 GCF_001515625.1 Sinocyclocheilus rhinocerous
GTGAGGATATACTGTTGCCATAAAACTGAGCCATTTAAAGTTGAAAATGAAATATTATTCATCCAATCGTTTTATACTAGGATTTGCTTTCCCAATAACATTTTATTTCACATTTGAAAGGAAATGTCCTTCTTGTAAATGCAAATCACATATGTGGAAACAGTCTGTGCAAACGAGAAATATGATTAGTCTGAAACAATATCATAAAAATACTAATAGCGTACTTAAAAAATATTGTTGATTGAAAGATATATTTATAGTGGCCACAAAAGTAGTTGGACACTTAACCCACACAACAATACTTTTGAAAAGTTTGTGGTGAGTAAGATTTAACTGTATGAATCATGGGGGGGGAAGT
>NW_015736322.1:0-358 GCF_001515625.1 Sinocyclocheilus rhinocerous
ACAATGATCTTCCTATTCCAGTATCAACGTTATGAAAGATGTCATCTATCATTAAATGAAGAAGAATAGGACTGCTCACACTTCCCTGGGGAGTTCCAATCTGAGAAAAAGCAGTCCCTACTCTTACTTCAATCGTTCTTCCAAACAAGAAACTCAGAATCCAGTTATACATTTTTCCGTCAATTCTCAAGCTTTCCAATTTCATCAAAAGCCCCTCTTTCCACAACATATCGCAAGCTTTTTCTACATCTAAAAAGACTCCCACAAGCACCTCTTTATTAATTTGAGCCTTTCTAATTTCAGCTTCCAAACGCAAGATTGAATCCATCGTATTTCTCCCTTTTCTAAATCCACTTTG
>NW_015736323.1:0-358 GCF_001515625.1 Sinocyclocheilus rhinocerous
AAGGACAGAAGTTGTTGAAAGCACAGATCAGTTTGTGGATGCAACTGCGCCTCTGTGACTGAATTACAATGTGACTGCATCTCACGGATGTGACAAGAACCTTTTGTCTTTCAGATGACAATTGTGTTGCGAGCTAACTTGAAGTCATAGCTTTGGCAGACTGGAGAGTTTCACAGCACCAAAACAGCAAGAGCACAGAAGGATTTCCACCAAATCACATCAGCATTGACAGACCTCAGCGATGAAGACAACATAGATATATCCCCTGCCTGGCAAATGCCATGCAAAGATGGATAGTAATGGATTGTGTGTTCTGCCTCTGAATCCATATTACAATGATGCTTCCAAGTTTGACTGT
>NW_015736324.1:0-358 GCF_001515625.1 Sinocyclocheilus rhinocerous
AATTTCAGGGGGGGCCGGTGCCACCCCTGGCCACCACGTAGACACCCCCCTGCCAGGGTTGCCAGGTTTTCACAACAAAACCTGCCCGATTGCTACTCAAAACTAGCCCAAAGCAAGGCGGGGGGTTTGTTGGGGGTCGTGTGGGGGATAATACACGTTTCTGGCGGGGTTCCGCGGACTTGGCAACACTTGAAATGACGTGTGTCTAGCTCACTACACGGAACTTATTTCTATAGGCCTAGTCTTTGCTTAAACTTTTTTATAAAATTTTTTTTTTTTATTATGCTTCCATTTACAACAAACAAACAAGGTTCATAAACACATCACATAATCTCACAACACGTCACGGCCTTAGGTT
>NW_015736325.1:0-358 GCF_001515625.1 Sinocyclocheilus rhinocerous
AAGTCAGTGAAGGAGGGAGAATCTGTCACTTTAGATCCTGGTGTAATTAAACGCCCAAATGATGTGAGGACGTGGCATTTTAATGACATTCTCCTTGCTGAAATCACTGGAGATCAGAGTGAGATCTGTACAGATGAACTGTGTGATGAGATTTTCAGAGACAGACTGAAGCTGGATCATCAGACTGGATCTTTGACCATCACAAACACCAGAACCACAGACTCTGGACTCTATCAACTACAGATCACCAGCAGCATCCGCCGTCATCGCCGCAGCATCAGCATCAGCAGTTGGAAAACATTTATTGTTACTGTCTTTGGTAAATAAAATTAAGTCCTTCAGGGCCTTTGACCTTTAA
>NW_015736326.1:0-358 GCF_001515625.1 Sinocyclocheilus rhinocerous
ACAAGAAAATACAAATTAGTGAGGCAAAAACACATTAGTGGAAAAGTAATAGAAAATGAAAAAGCTTGTGTCTGGCCAAATGGGAACATCAACAGTTCACAATACACTGATTTATGAAGTCCATATCTGTGACAGTGGGTGTGTAAATTAATTAAATATCAAATATAGCTATGTAGTTAGCTAGCTAACAACAGAATTGTAAAACAACAGAATTGTAAATAATACAACTGGGAGCTGCTGTTATGTGAAGAGCTTATGTGAAGACAGATACTGTCACACTGGTGTTAATATGAATAAATTGACTTGAATATTACAAATACACTCTAAAGTGTACAGTGGACAATGATTTGTAGAAAAA
>NW_015736327.1:0-358 GCF_001515625.1 Sinocyclocheilus rhinocerous
GCACCCATTCACTGCAGAGCATCCACTAGTGAGCAAGTGATGTAATGCTACATTCCTCCAGATCTGTTTTGATGAAGAAACAAATTTAACTACATCTTGGATGCCCTAAGGGTGAGTTTGCTTTTAGGTGAACTATTCCTTTAATCTAATATTATAGTGACACATCTTTCATATGGACAGCTAAATGATGAATCATCTTAGTTGCAATCTAATTCCAAACCACTGATAAATCAGACAAATACTCTCGTGAGGACATGCTATGAGAACATTACAGCAAAGACAAATTAGCATTACACTAATCTGCCTTTTTCATTTTAAAGGAACTTTTTCTAGGATAAATGACACAGGGGGGAAAAAA
>NW_015736328.1:0-358 GCF_001515625.1 Sinocyclocheilus rhinocerous
CCGGACGAGAAGCGCAGCGCCGCGTCTAGGACAGCTCGAGGTATCCGCTTTTTCCCCCAATCATTTTATAATTGAAATATTTGCATGTTTCATGTGACGTGTAGCAAATAAATCCATGCACATATATTCTTGTGGCAGCTGTGAAGTCAGTCTAGAAAACACAGCACAGAGATTCACACACATCCAGAGAGACTGGACATTCACTCTTCAGGTGATAAACTTGTTTTAAACTGAACTGAACAGACACAGAGGAGATGAGTAACTCTACAGTGAACTTCACCTCAGCTGAAACATCTACAAACTCCACAACTCAATCTATTGGGCTGACAGACTGTCTGGAAATCTGTGTGTACAGCAT
>NW_015736329.1:0-358 GCF_001515625.1 Sinocyclocheilus rhinocerous
GTACATAGACTTATACTGCGAGGCCAAATGTTTAAATCTGTGAAATAAGACATGAGACTGCTCAGATGACATTGTGATAGATCAGTTGCTCTTCCATTGTTTCTGTCGGATTAAGACCTGGATTAAGTGTTTTTACAGAGGGTGAGGCTTAACACAGTCTATGGAAATGTGGCATGAATGGGTAAGATAGTTGAGTTGTCAAGCTCATTGGAACAGGTAAGCACACCCTGACCTCTCTGAGAACTCCTGAAAGTCAGCCAGAAGGTCACATATCCTCAGGCCACTGCGAGCTGCTTTGGCGGAGTACACGGGACCGATTCCTTTTTTAGTTGTTCCTAAACTAGGTGGTGAAACAGAA
>NW_015736330.1:0-358 GCF_001515625.1 Sinocyclocheilus rhinocerous
GTACTTACAAAATGTGTAAATATGAGAAATATGTGAAGAACTTGCAGGTTGAATTTGGTAATTTTGAAAGTTCAATAAAGAACTTGATGGGGATCTTCCTTTCGGAGACAGCCACGCCTCCAAGTCACATCATTGGTTGGGAAATGTTGCTATGTCATGCTGGTCTTCTTGAAGTACAAACACAGTGCTACAGAGACATTGTTTTAAAAAATTTACGAAAATCTGCATACAAATGGATTGGTTGAAACTGAAGAAAGTGTTTTAATATTAAATAAAATATACATACGTTTTAAAGTTCAATAAAACGTTCATGGACAAACACCCCAGTAACCAACTGTCACGAGGTCTGTGTAAAGGA
>NW_015736331.1:0-358 GCF_001515625.1 Sinocyclocheilus rhinocerous
CATACACTGATCACCCTGGCCCATGAAAGCCACCAGGGGATTGTACGCACTAAACAGCGTCTGCGTGACCTTTACTGGTGGCCTTGTATGGACTCTCAGGTTCAGACCTGTATATCTGCCTGTGCCCCTTGTCAGTCTAACGACAAAACAGCTCTTACTCATCCAGCGCCTCTACGACCTGTTCCACTCCCTGACGGTCCCTGGAAGAAATTAGGCCTCGATATTGTTGGGCCATTTGAGACTGCCATTCCTGCTTGTCGGTATGCTGTGACATTGACCGACTACTATTCAAAGTGGCCTGAACTTGCCTTTTGCCCATCCACCACAACTGACGGTGTCATAGATTTTCTGACCACCG
>NW_015736332.1:0-357 GCF_001515625.1 Sinocyclocheilus rhinocerous
GTGTTTGTTCAGCTGGGAGAATAGAGATGTGTATGTGCGAGCGGTGCGAGATCTGCGCCGGCGGGAGCTGCAGAATGTGGAGTGTATGTCGGCCGTCCGCGCCGGTCTGGGCTCCATCATACCCCTGCAGCTCCTGACCTTACTGAGCCCCGCAGAGATGGAGCTGCGCACCTGCGGCCTGCCGGACATCGACCTGGAGTTCCTCAAGGTCAGACAGCGAACCGCTCAACTCACTTTCCTCTTCTTTCATTTGCAGCGTTGACATTTTACCGCTTGCCTTCGTCTTTGTTGACTTACACTACCGGTCAAAAGTTTGGGATAAGTCTCTTATGCTCATCAAGGCTGCATTTATTTGAT
>NW_015736333.1:0-358 GCF_001515625.1 Sinocyclocheilus rhinocerous
TACAAATACCAATGTTGGTAAAATGTTAACATTATAATCACAGCCCTTCTCTCTCCGTCTAACACTGCTGGTTTGTTTTACTATTTGTTTCAATGCATGTTCACATCATTAAACATGTTTTGCATCTTCATTTGTAGTACTTTTTTAATCATTTGGTCCCTTTATATGGATTTATTTTGTTGGATAAGCAGTTACAAAGTCCCTGTCTCATTGGCCAGCAGCTGGTATATTTATTTTGCCTCTGCAAATGTGGATGGAAAGGGAGTGCCTCTTGTTTGAAGGACTGTGGTGAATTTCTCCACCAACATGAGGTAAGCTGCCAAAGACCCGTCTGGTGATGATGGGAAGTTTGTATTTT
>NW_015736334.1:0-358 GCF_001515625.1 Sinocyclocheilus rhinocerous
AATGGAAAGATTCCATGGATGTTAAAGGTTCTTCATGGAACCATAAGCCAATAAAGAAACTTGACTTTTAAGAGATAGATTCCTTTAAGAATTGTTCACTGAAAGTTCTTTGGAGAACCAAATCTGTCCGTCCATCCATCCATCCATCCGTCCGTCCGTCCGTCCGTTCGTTCATTCATTCATTCCTTTTCTTCCTTCATTGTTTCATCCATTTATCCATCCATCCGTTTATTCATTCTTCCTTTTCTCCCTTCCTTCCTTCCTTCCTTCCTTCCTTTCTTCCATTCCATTCCTTCCTTCCTTCCTTCCTTCCTTCATTCATTCATTGTTTCATCCATCCATCCACCCACCCATCCAC
>NW_015736335.1:0-358 GCF_001515625.1 Sinocyclocheilus rhinocerous
ACGGTTCGTGGTTGTTGTTCCGCACAGCCGAGAAGGCGATGCGGCTGCTTCCGGAGCGTACCGACATTCCCAAAGCATTCCCAGCAGGTTCTGTGGTTGGAGTGGAGTCGCAAACGACTAAACATTTTCCTTCCAGCACGATGGGCTCTGTGTCATTCTGGCCCCGAACCAGCAGGGGGCCCATGAGACAGAGAAGAGCTAACCATGTGCCACTCATCCTTCTCAGATGATTCTGATCCACCGGAGTATCTGAATACGTTGATGTTTTAGTTTGTCCTTTAGCTGTGTTTCACTGGCTGCTCCTTCTTTATATCCAGTGGTGAAACACTAGTGAACAAGGGCCTTCCCGTCTAGACCA
>NW_015736336.1:0-358 GCF_001515625.1 Sinocyclocheilus rhinocerous
TGAGCAGCAAGCAATTACCTAACACCATAGCAACTGCCCACAACTCCGAAGCAATGCCCTCGAGACCACTCTGAACACCTTAGCAATGAATTAGCAAATACAGAGACAGTTGTTAGGTGACCTCTAACTTCCTGAAGAAAATGTAAAAATGTAGATCTTTTTTTTGCTGTTATCTTCAATGTGTTTTGTGTGTTTGCAATCTACTGTACGTTATGCACTGATTTGAAATCTCTGTTGAAATTAAGGTCAATGTGATCAGTATATAATAATTATTTTTGGACAACACTAGTTAAGTTGGACTTAAATGAGACAAGTGACAAAGCCCTACACCAGCAGGATCTTCATAGATCTGTGTCTC
>NW_015736337.1:0-357 GCF_001515625.1 Sinocyclocheilus rhinocerous
AGAAAGAGAGTCCAAACAGCTGATAAAAACATCACAATAATCCACTCCAGTCAATCAATTAACATCTTGTGAAGTGAAAAGCTGCTAGTTTTTAATAAACCCATCATTAAGGTGTTTTTAAACCGTTGCTTCCAGCTTAAATACGCTTAAATAGGAGTCCTCTTTCCATAATATTGCTTTCTTCAGTGAAAAAGTTGTCAGAGGAATATGCACAAATTATGCACTGTTTACAATCAGCAGTCATAAACAGTTCTAAACAAATATGTCTGACTTTGAGGACAACAGTGAATGAATGGCCTTTTTCACTGCACAAAGTGTTATTATGGATTATGGACTTGTATTTTGGCCAGAAGCGGT
>NW_015736338.1:0-358 GCF_001515625.1 Sinocyclocheilus rhinocerous
TGTTGTTGCCGTTGAAACCGTTTATAAACAATAAATCCTTTCAAATTGAATTTTTACAAATCTGACAGTGAACAATAGAGCACAAGCTCAAGTAATCATCAGTATTATGACAAAAACACTAGAAGAACAAAACACACACTTGAAGAACCTTTAAAGTTCACCATTCTGCTTTAGACTTCTATACTCTGTGAAAAACATGAACATATCTAGCATTACATTAACAAACCTCACAAATATTAATATACTGTAATTTGCAAGAAATTGCATCATCAGTCATGTACCTGAGGTACAGGTATAAAGCTATAAATTAATAAGTCTCACAAAAATTTACATATGCAAAACAATTTGTGAGAAATGA
>NW_015736339.1:0-358 GCF_001515625.1 Sinocyclocheilus rhinocerous
ATCAAGACAATGCCAGGTCTCATTCTGCATGTGCTACAACAGCATTCCATAGGCACGTGTGGATGTGACTGACTGGCCAGCAGATTGTTCTCCTATTTCATGAAAAGGAGAATCGTACAACAACGACCATGGACTAGTGAGCAGCTGAAGTCTTGTATCAAGCAAGATTGGGCAAACATTTTGCTTGCAAAACTATATAAATTAGCATCCTTAATTACCAGATGATTAAAATATGTAATTAAAAGGAAAGTTGGTTTGACACTGTGGTAAACATGCCTCTGTCCCAACTTTTTTGGAGAGTGATTAAGCCATGAAAATCAAAATTTGTTTATATTTACAAAATAAAATTAAGTTGGCC
>NW_015736340.1:0-358 GCF_001515625.1 Sinocyclocheilus rhinocerous
AGCAACAGGGGAATCACCGCATTGATTCAAAACCTTTGCAGGAAAGGAAATACTTGAATACTGGGCTGATTTTAAATAGTCGTCAATGGAGAAAAGTGCTTTTTGTGTCCAGATGGTGTAGTTACGACATCTACCAGCAGGGACTAACCTCTAAACATAAGTATTAAACTTTGTCGTATAACAGTCATGAATGATTCCTAGCAAAAGTGGAGAAAACGAGGAACACCTTAGCAACACCCTGGCAACCACACACAGCATCGTGGTAGCATGTTTTGTCTTAAAACAATGAAAATTATTTTTAATGTCACTCCCCTGCCTTAGTTTTCCCACTAACGCTAACAAGCCATTTAATTAAAAA
>NW_015736341.1:0-358 GCF_001515625.1 Sinocyclocheilus rhinocerous
ACTCTGAAACTCAAAGGTCCGCTACAACCCATCAAAATAAACGTTTGATTTAATTTGAAATTATGACAGAAATACATTGTACAATGTACTTCAAAGTTATAATAACAACAATAATATTTTTATAATAAAATAATTTATTTAAACATTGTTTTCAAGGAATATCATATTTGTCCATGTTTTAACTTTGTCAAAAATAAAAGTTGTACATTTTGATTTGATAACATTTTAAAACATTCATTTAAATGTTAAAGTGTGATGTAGATCTACATAAGCTGTACAGCTTTATTTTTTATTGTTTTTTAAATGTATTTATAATTTTTTTTCAGAAGGGAGACTTCAATACTTTCATTAAAATGGT
>NW_015736342.1:0-358 GCF_001515625.1 Sinocyclocheilus rhinocerous
TGTCACTTTCCTCTAGGCCAAGAACAGATTAGCTGTTCTATTCCCAGAAAACAAGATTAACCCCATCCAGGAGCTGTGAGGAAACGGATCGGAAGAGCCTGGATCCTCCCATGTTAGGTCATCACCTCATAGTGGAAGAAACTGCTGTGCATTTCATGCATAAGTTAATTATGTGATGATCCAAATGTCTATGCAAGTTTATGGGTGTTTTTTTGACTAGTTTTGGTTATGTGAATTATTAAATGTATAAAATAATAGTAATAAAAGGCACCTTTCACGCTCTACAGATTAATTTGTCTACTAAACTGAGCTAGACGATGACATCACTGAATCAATGATGAACTGACTTTAACTGAAA
>NW_015736343.1:0-358 GCF_001515625.1 Sinocyclocheilus rhinocerous
GCTGCTGCTGCCTGTCTCCACTGACTCGCGTTATCTGTAGATGATGTTGTAATCGACTGATAGAAACGATCCAGGTTGACAATTTCGCTTGCCAACGCTCTCGATTTGGGCCCGCCCCTTTTGGGCAGAAGTGGCCAATAGAATGAGGCGATGCGAATGACGGCGTTTCAAACAAACGGAAGATTTTGGAGGCCTGTGACTCTGGAACTTCCCAGTGTTTTTGTTTATTCAAACGTTTGCATTTAAAATATGAGTGATGAAAACAGATACTTAATCACGTATGTCGAACGAAATTAACACGCTCGAATATGCTTTAGAAAGAAATTATATAACAATAATGATTTAATCTACAGACAAA
>NW_015736344.1:0-358 GCF_001515625.1 Sinocyclocheilus rhinocerous
ATATATATGCATTGATATCAAGAGAAGTGGAAACTTTAAACAGCTCTTGAAAAGGCAGCTGAAAAAGCTTCAAGAGTGAAACTGATGTACTTGAAAACTGGATCTCAATAAACTCTATTTATCTAAACACAATCTTCAGTCTTCTTTCTAGCTTTAAAGGTGTTTTTTTTTCATGAGATGTTTTGAACAGTGAAAGGCCTTCGGCATAACCACATTGCATGCTGCTCGGCAGGTCTGAATTCTTTCTACTGTCTTTTCTTTCATCTGCACTGCAAGGGAACGAAAAAAATCTTTGAAAACCACATTTTACAGGTTTTCCCCAGGAGAGTTTGCCAAAATCTGTTCAGAATGACAAACA
>NW_015736345.1:0-358 GCF_001515625.1 Sinocyclocheilus rhinocerous
AAAGTCATATACACCTAGGATGGCTTGAGGGTGAGTAAATCATGATGTAAATTTTATTTTTGGGTGAACTATCCCTTTACAGTAATATATACAGTAATCAAGTAAAAGCAGTATAATTAATTAGTATTTAACACCACTGCCTGATGGGACACACTATATCATAGTAAAATTCTTAACAGACATTTATTAACACATTTTTATTTTACTACTTTATAATACTTTGCACTTTAAAATAAACTTCAAAACATCTGGTAATATGTCCCTATCTGTCCCATCTGCCCCTAACAGATGACACAATTTAATTGTGGTGCTTCTAATTAAGAGATAAAAAGTAGTTTTACATAACACAAATACTCAT
>NW_015736346.1:0-358 GCF_001515625.1 Sinocyclocheilus rhinocerous
ACTGGACTCCTGCAGGAATAAAAACCACGTTCACGCAATACCTTGAAAAAAAAATTACTAACCACATTACAGAGAGACAAAAGAAACTTTTCCAGCAGAGAGAAATAGACAGGCTCAGAAAAATGGTTGGTTAGGAAGAAGTGGGCCTGTTCAGTTGGCTTTATTTGTAAGTTTTTGTTAATGTTGTTTATTGTGTTGATTGTATAGTTTTCATATATAAATATATATAATATAGCATGTCATTCACACACACTGTAGCGTCGCAACATTTAGTAGTATAGCACAACTTAACGATACACAGTTAAAGCCACACTCTCTACATATTTATATGTAAGTTTTTTATTTTTGTTTTAATACC
>NW_015736347.1:0-358 GCF_001515625.1 Sinocyclocheilus rhinocerous
TTTTTTTTTGTAGTCAACATTATGCCACAAATGCTGTCAATTGCTTAACTTGTACTGAACCCAGAAAATTCCTTTAATACATTTTTAACAGCCTTACGTAATGGCCTAAGCTACATGTCCAATTTACCACATTTGCATATCAAACACTTTTTTTTTTTTAATAGCATATTGGATGATTGAAGTGTATGGGTATTTTTGCACACTTTGCTAGTCCCACAATCTTCAATCAGCCAATAAGACCTCAGCACTCGGCTCACACTCAGAGCCGCACGACCCAGCAGGCAAACAGTTCTCCAATCTCTAGGCCTCGCCACCATCTCGTTTCATAGCCTCTCTGAGTGCCCTCTCAATTGTTCAT
>NW_015736348.1:0-358 GCF_001515625.1 Sinocyclocheilus rhinocerous
TGTAAATGAACGATCACTGAGGAGTCTCCCTCTCGCAAAACTCGATCTGACATGTCCCCATCAACATTAAAATTCTCTGCATTAAAACCATATGCCATCATCCCTCTTTAACGCAAAGGTTATCAAACTTTGAGTAAAATTTTAAAATGACAAAACTCTTAAATCATTAAGGAAACTAGAGGAAGAAAAATAAACGTAGTAGTTCGAATTGTGTACTTTGTGTTACTGTTCATCGAAACCTTGACTGAAGTGCAGCAGCCACCGGTGGTCAAACGGCATTGATCCTTGGACGAAGATCCGAGGCGAACTGATCTTCATCCGGGTCACGGCACCACTGTAACCGCCGCCCCCCCCCCCC
>NW_015736349.1:0-358 GCF_001515625.1 Sinocyclocheilus rhinocerous
CGTGTTTCACGAGATGCCCCTGATCTGGACCTCCGGTTATCTTGGGCGAGCCCTCGCCGTCATGGACGCTGTGTGTGACTTCAGAGACATCAAGTTATCTGAGGAAGTTGTGAGTATTTACAGAGATAACTAATTGACCATGATGAGGTCTTACCATGGTACATATTTATCTTGTCTGAGGAAAAAAAGTTTAAAGAGAAACCACGTGAATAATGTTTTTGAAGTAAATCTTTGAGATCACTGCACAGAAGTTATAAAACGGCTTCATACTGGGATACTGCAGGATTCTGTAGTGAAAATGTTGTTTAAAAGAATAATTCACCCAAAAATGAAAATGTGCTCACCCACAGGATCATCC
>NW_015736350.1:0-358 GCF_001515625.1 Sinocyclocheilus rhinocerous
ATTAAAGACAATGTGAAATGACACTGTAAACACATTTAACTTAAATAATGTGACATAATTTTAAGTGAAACTCATTAAGTAGGAAATAATACAGTGTGGGAATTGATTTTATATATAATGTAATATAATATAATACAATTTTAAAGAAGTATAATCCAAGTTAAAGAAGAAGACCACCAGTGTCACCAAAAATTACTGTTTTCGAGCAGGTTTTGTTGGCAAACATTGATTGGAAAAACTCTAAATATTTAAATGGGATATGAGGAAGCAAAAAGAAGCATTATATTTTGATGAAAATGTATGATTTTTTTCCCTGTAGAATACTGTGAACAATATGACAGTCTATTAAGATTAACAT
>NW_015736351.1:0-358 GCF_001515625.1 Sinocyclocheilus rhinocerous
ATATGAGAAAAAGAGCATTAAAGTTAAGATTAAATCAAACTTGACCCTGTTTACATTCTTAATAAAAGTCCCTGGCATTACAAATTATTTTTCAGTGCATGTTATTCTGAAGAAATACAATTGTTTTTGCAATTCCATTCTGTAATGTAACATCCTTTAAATAATCCAATCAATTCTTGGTGGATAACAGTCCAAACCTCCATTTTTTCTTCTTGAATATCCTGTTTCACTTGGGGGAAAAAACATATTACGGAAGTGAAATGGATTACATTTACAGTACAGGCCACATAAAAAAAGTTGTAAATTTACAAGGAAGATTTTGGTAAAAATTGTATTTACTGTAAATAATAAAAAAAAC
>NW_015736352.1:0-358 GCF_001515625.1 Sinocyclocheilus rhinocerous
ATTTATTTATTAAAGATAGACAAGTTACATTCAAAATCCACAATTATGATAACAAAGCTCTCTTAAACCAGTATTTTGTAAGTCTTTGTCACTCATATTTTATATGAGCTAAATTGTCCTGACTTCTTCACAGATGCGAAAGACCAAGCGTCTTCTCTCTGTCCACCCCATGGATCTTGACATGGACGACTATGCCACTCACTCTCGCAGACAGTCTGTCCAGGTATTGAGAAGGCTCATATTGTTAAACATCCACTCTTTAAAAGGGCATTCAGGCATTACAGACACTTCTCACTCTTCTCCAGTACATGCACGAAGACAGAGGTCAGCGGAATGATGTAGAATACAACTCTGACAT
>NW_015736353.1:0-358 GCF_001515625.1 Sinocyclocheilus rhinocerous
TCAAAGTGGAAAATTTGAAAAAGAAAAATGTGTAAAATGTAAATATGGGTTTAATCCTTAAGTTTGGGATTTTTATTGGTTGATTTTGTTTTGTTTTTGTTTTTTTTGTGCATTTTCTGGACAGCAGTGAATGGCATTTCAACCTGGCATGCTGCCGCGCTGCAGTTCCCAGCAGGTGGGCAAGGTGGTCGGATGGGGGACAATGGGGTGGAGCAATCCCAGGAATCGGCCCTTTCCCCACCCCCATCCCCTCCTAGCTGACAGATTTTTGTTCTTTAATTTTTTAGTCCTTAGTTTAACTCCTACCCTTTCGCCCATGCCTTCTCTTTAAGAGGGCCTGAGACTGATTATATATCCC
>NW_015736354.1:0-358 GCF_001515625.1 Sinocyclocheilus rhinocerous
ATTTATTGCAAATTACCATTTTATTTCCCACCTCTACACTGAAAACTGTTTTTAAAAACCAAAATGCTAATTTAAATGTACAGTTCTAATAAAAAAATTTAAAATATTGCATTTTTTATAAAAAATATTTAATATCACTGAATCAATCTAAATACATCAATTCATACAAACAAAATGGCAATTATATGAGCCCTTGGCATGAGCTAAATACAGTGACTTTTCCCCTTATTTCTAACCGAATAAACACTCGTCTATTGACTGGTCATTGATTAGGGCTCTAATTGCAGTGCAATCTTCTGTTTCACAGACAGTTATAGCTTACACAGAAGATTAAAGATTCAGTCTTCCTACATTGATC
>NW_015736355.1:0-358 GCF_001515625.1 Sinocyclocheilus rhinocerous
AATATAATAATAAGAATGGGGGCAAATACATTTTCACAGCACTCTGCATTCTTGTGAAACAGCATTCTCGAATGGCCTTGTGGGTCAGTTTGCTTGGTCTTAGGGCCACATATGACCCAGAGACTGGTTGGGCCCCACTCCTAATTTAAAGGAGATTTCTATGACAACAAACAATAGATGTTCTATGGCAGTATATAGTTATATGTAAATTTCACTGCATGTTATTTTGTAGGTGTATTTTTGGAAAGTGTCCAGGTTGCCATATGGTTCTACACACCCAGCTGACAGAATGAAAGTTAGAAGAGTTCCTCAGTGCATGTAGACAGCTGAGGCAGATTTCTCTCTCTCTCTCTCTCTC
>NW_015736356.1:0-358 GCF_001515625.1 Sinocyclocheilus rhinocerous
ATAAGCCACGAGAGAATGAGCATTACGCCGTGATCTATCCAGCCATGATTTAATCTGAAAGCAAAAATCCAATCAGAACATTTGATGTTTAATGTAGAGTTTTGACCAATGAGATTCCACTGTGGGCGGAGTTATAGCAAAGCCAGATCCCTATATATTGAGTTACTGATGTAAAATGAAGGCAATGCAGAGCTTATTGCTTTAATAAAGTTCAATAAATGTTCAGTAAACAGCTAAATTAGATAATATTATTAATACTAATAATCTAAATGTTTTTTTCATCCAATTCAGTTCTGATTTTAATGCTTTTAATATTTCTTTACTCAGGATACTCATATTAGATGTGGAAATTTGGTGT
>NW_015736357.1:0-358 GCF_001515625.1 Sinocyclocheilus rhinocerous
ACTTCCATTTATGATACAATGTGTAAATGTCTATAAATGACAAACATGTATGTAAATGTTTTGCTGACAACTATGGACGTGTTCATCAGAAAGTACTGCCCTCATTCCCCCCCAATGTGACATTATTTTGTATTCAGTCACTTGGCTTTCCTAGCTCATATATCATATTCTAATGCCATTCTGTTTCATAAGTAAACAGGCCTTTTATAGTGTAAAAAGTGGGGGAAGGAACGATCGATTTCTGTGTCTATCGAGATGGAAATATATTGTACTAAACCAACTATTTCCTCTTGTGTTTTTCTGTCAAAAGATATGGCTTTTAAAGATGATTAAATTTTAGTACCTTTTCATTATTTCT
>NW_015736358.1:0-358 GCF_001515625.1 Sinocyclocheilus rhinocerous
AGAAAGCAAGAGAGCACTATTATAAAGAACAGACAGGTGATATTCAGTACAGCTCTTGTTTTTTTTGTTATATTGCTTAAATATGTAATAAATGACTAACTAAATGCACGCATGGTTTTCTCACAATGCCGATAATCTCAAAATGACCAAATACCGGTCAGTATATCTGTCTCTATCCTGCTCCTGACCCCCACCGGCCCGTCTTTCTTTCTTCCTCACTTTCCTTGCTGTAATTTATAGCGTGTTAGAGAGACAGATCATGCACGGAGAGCTCAGGCAGTATGTGTGCATGGGGATTTTTGCAGTTTAGTTAATAGTACATATCATATCTGGATTTCACACCAGCGCTCCCCAGGGA
>NW_015736359.1:0-358 GCF_001515625.1 Sinocyclocheilus rhinocerous
ATGTGGATGCTAATTATCTTTATAGATAAGTCCTCATCACAACTATAACAATAACGATGCAGAGGAGCAATATTGTTGGAATAACTTTCAGAACTATTTTTTTCCAGCTAACGAATAATAAAAACTTTGACAGCCAATCAGAATGTAACCGAAAGAGTGTGAGAGCGCTTATAATAACCAAAAATATATTGCCCACTGGCATGGACACTAATGTAATTTTCTTTGCTAATATACAGTAGTTATCATTGTAGTACTTAAAGTGAAGTAACACGGAGAAACATGAGATTATTGCCATCTTTTATGAATACAAACATCGGGATTCTTCATCAAAATCAATTGAAGACAGTTTTCTGTCATG
>NW_015736360.1:0-358 GCF_001515625.1 Sinocyclocheilus rhinocerous
TTTCATTTTTTTCTTAATAACAGAAACAACTTAAAATATGCTGTAATTTCTGCTCATACAGATATGAATAATAAATCATTCAGAACCGTTAAGGGTCTACTTTTATTTATGTGCACTCACAATATCAACAAATCGTTGTGCTTTTGAAAAATAAAGAAAACAAACAGGATGCGCTTTCTGCCGTCTCGGTCTGGAGCACTTCACAAAAATGAACTGAAACTCAGCAAACCACAGAAATGATAAATATATCTAAAGAAAGCTTTAAATTAATACTTTAAAACAAAATAATTCAAATTGAAAACAAAAACCCATTCATTACAGTTTTTCTGAATTGCTAAAACACTAAACCCCAATCTCT
>NW_015736361.1:0-358 GCF_001515625.1 Sinocyclocheilus rhinocerous
GTGTTTTTATCTTTCTAGTTACTTGGCGTGATTGGTTTTGGCATCTCTCTGTACAGCTTGATTTCGAGTTGTGAAGAAATGCTAAAGAGCAATCAGGGCACAAAGGCCAGCCAGGCTCTACGAGATGCAGCCAGGGAAATACGAGAAGCCAGGAGAAACCTAGAAGAACAACTGGATGCAATGAAGTATGATAATTTATGTTACCTTTCTGTTCTGACCACAGTAAAACATCATGTTAAAGGAAAGGTTCACCCAAAGATTATAATTATTATTTTACTCCCTATGGACATGCAAATGTATAACTTTGGCTTTGTGAATGTGGCTAAAGGACAAATACACACAAATATGTCAAAACGCC
>NW_015736362.1:0-358 GCF_001515625.1 Sinocyclocheilus rhinocerous
GGTGACACAGCAATGGCTCTCTCCAACATAATGGACTTCTATCAAAGCATCTGGCATGAATAATACAAGCCATGAAAGGCAGTTTTTTTCCCTCATCTATGGCCTGCGTGGCTGGATCTGGCTGGGTGAATATCAACACACTTTCTTCTCACACTTGTGTCTGCAAAAAGAGTCTTTATTTTCTTGTGTCTAGAGAGACAAGATACTGTATCAAATATTAATGGTCATAAACAGATCTGAATGGTGCTTTGCAAAATAGCAGCGTGGCTGTTTATTTGATACTTTCGCAACATTCCTTGGCGAGGAAAGGAAGAAAAAAAAGCCTTGACAGCATAAGAAATGAGAATAATTTCACACA
>NW_015736363.1:0-358 GCF_001515625.1 Sinocyclocheilus rhinocerous
AGCTTTCCTTGTGTTGAACAGCATGTAGCAGTATTATTTTCCTTTCGGTGAAGCAAAGCGGGAAGCGCAGTATGATCCCCTCCAGTTTTTTCCAGTCATCTTGTCTGTTTTTAGGATTGCAAACAGTGAGGCAGTTTCCTGATTTTTTTATTTAGATTTAAAAGTACAATACCATTGCATGAAAAAAAAATACCTAGTGGACAGTGACAAGGCATGTAAAAACTATAAACCATACAAACAATATTCTGTGCTGGGGATTTTTTAAAGTGACTTTTCTGCAGGTTATTTCATTATGCCAGTAGGTGGCAACAAAAGACTATAAATATTTCATTCAAACAATTTATTCATTATACTGATT
>NW_015736364.1:0-358 GCF_001515625.1 Sinocyclocheilus rhinocerous
ATCACAACCTTTAAAGGCCTAGTTCTTTGTTTGCATACGGTCAATGTTACATAATTATTATTTCATTTATTTTTACAATTCAGTGCAAATAGTTGTGGGGCCTAATAAATGCGTAGTACCAGGCAGAAATGGAAACTCAAGTCTACGACTGGCAACTTGAGTCGTGCTTAAGTCACGAAAAAAAATGACTTGCGACTGGACTTGGACCCATGAACTACTGACTCTAGACTGGACTCTGGCTTGAAGACAGAGACTCGTCAAAAACACAACTCAATGCTGATAAAAGAAGATATTTTGAAGAATGTGGGTAACCAAACAGTTGATGAACCCCAATAACCTCCATAGTAAAGAAAAAAAA
>NW_015736366.1:0-358 GCF_001515625.1 Sinocyclocheilus rhinocerous
ATTTTAAAATATATTCAAATAGAAAATAGTTATTTTAAATAGTAACAATTTTTCACAATATTACTGTTTTTACAGCATTTTTAATCAAATAAATCCAGCCATGGTGAACATAAGAGACTTCTTTTAGAAATATTAAAAAACATTCAGACATGTTTTAGGTATATATATATATATATATACAACTAATATATACAACTAATATATAAACATAAAAGAAGCATTACACTCCCCCCCCAAGCTCCCATGGTGTTCCAGTCCTACATAACATGAAACGTTATTAAACAAGGTTATGTGTGGGATGGACGTGCCGTTTAATCGAGACAAGACTTTAATTTTGAGGTTGGAATTTTTCTCTGAG
>NW_015736367.1:0-358 GCF_001515625.1 Sinocyclocheilus rhinocerous
ATTGCAGCTATATTTACTTGCAGCTATATCATTTATTATATTATAAGATTCGCCTCGCCTTTTTTATTATAATATATTCAGTTTTTCATCTATTTTTTTAAATTATTATTTTTTTAACTGTTGCACCTGCTATAACTCTTTTCACTTCATGTGAGCCCCCTTCGAGTCCAGCAGATGGCGGTACGAAGCCTCTTTCTGCTGGTAACCGCCATGTCTCTGTCACAGCAGAGGAAGATTTCAATAGCGAGTGAAGAACGCCGTGAGAAAGTCAAGAGACTCCGCGCTCATCGGCGGAGGAGACCTGAGGTTGAAGGAGACACGCTGCCAAGGGACCTGGGATCTGTCCCGCCACCGAGTC
>NW_015736368.1:0-358 GCF_001515625.1 Sinocyclocheilus rhinocerous
AGTATATAGTATTCTGATCGACTGAAGTCATCGTTCTGTGATAACCACATTTGTGAGAGTGCAGAATTGTGTAATTGATAATTATAAAAACTGCCCTTACAGAGCTAAAAACTGCCTCTGGATTCAATTCCAGGTGGCAAGTAATGTCCATTAATGGAAAGATTTGGACCCAGATTCGGGATCCAGTCTGATGGATGGGACAGCTTTAGAGCTGTGGATAAACCGATCTTACTTGTCTGGGAAGAGTTCTGCGATGAAGTTTTCCACAGAGACCACGGGCTGCTTCTCATGAATGACAGCGGCACGCCGCAGACTGTCGATGCGCTCCTGAGCTCCCTACACACACACACACACACAC
>NW_015736369.1:0-358 GCF_001515625.1 Sinocyclocheilus rhinocerous
AAATCAGGAAGGGGGCCAACACTTTTTCACACCACTGTATATCTTGCACACATCTATCTGCATATATAAAATAATATCTAAAAAATTATTTCAATAAAAGAACAATCATTAAACAGAATTACTGTTCTTTTATTTCTTTTATTTTTTTTTACTTTTGCTGGAAAATAAGTTGCATCAGTGTGTCACATTTTATTATTACATTTTTAAATAATATCCTTTTTTCAATAAAAAGGAATATAAAAATGTTTTCCATATTTTCTGGAAAAGAAAAGAAGTTGCATTGGTTTACAAGTCACATTTTATTATTACATTTCAAAATATTAAATAAATAGGCCTAAATCTATCTATCTATCTATCT
>NW_015736370.1:0-358 GCF_001515625.1 Sinocyclocheilus rhinocerous
CAATTATAACAAAAGAGCAACTAATCCTACGCTAAATTAACCTTTAATAGGACTTATTTTTATCTGTATTTATAAGATGATATCTTCAAGAAATAGTGCATGGAATCACACATTAAAAACCTGTAGCATTATCCACAGAGAGCATAACGTTATAAAAGGAACATAAGCAACATGTTCTACTATGTTGGATTGGAAGCCACAATTAACAGAAACACGATATTAAACAAAAACGCAAATTTAGACTGTTTTTCGTTTTCGTACATTCACCTCGGGAAAGTTAACTATTAGCATTACTTTCTAGCTATACTCTAGAAGAAAAGATTAATATAAACCTTTTAAATAGCATCACATATATATA
>NW_015736371.1:0-358 GCF_001515625.1 Sinocyclocheilus rhinocerous
AGGACCTGGAGGATTTTTCTGAAGATCAGCAGACAGTTTAATGGCACAGCACAAACAAGAAACTCTTACATAACTATCACAAAACATAAAAACTGTCATTGATTGTTCAGGTAACATTGTCCAGTATTAAGACTCAGGTGTATGTAAACTTTTGAACTGTGTTATTTTTATAAATTCAGTTATTATCAAATTATTCTGTGCTGTGGTCTGTTTGTAAACATCTGTTATGTAAAATAACTTGTTCAAGGCAGTACTATATTACAAACAATCCCTAATTTTCAAAATTCCTCTTATTTTTCCAATTTTTTTTAAATAATTTTCCTGATTCTGCAATGGAAAACTTTTGACCGCCACTGTG
>NW_015736372.1:0-358 GCF_001515625.1 Sinocyclocheilus rhinocerous
ATGTCATCCACTTGTGCTACGATGTCAGTGATCCACTCTTTGGCTCTCATCAGGTACTTCACCGCCAAACCGGGTTTGTTCTTCTCCACAGCCGTTTTCAACATTGGAAACAGGGTGGTGACCAGGTTGGAACTCGTGCCGGCACACTACGAGACAACATCAATCACCAAGTTAATCATGTGATAGACTAGTAAATCATGACAATTCACAGTGACTACACAACCGTATACAGTTAAAAACATCAGCAAATCATAACAGTATAGTAACTGCTGAAGTTATGTGACGCTGTCATGACTAATTGTGGTCATTTCTTGTTTTCTCTTCCTGTTCTAGCTCGTTGTGACAAGTTTGAGTCCAA
>NW_015736373.1:0-358 GCF_001515625.1 Sinocyclocheilus rhinocerous
AATGTCTTTACTGTCACTTTTGATCAATTTAATGCCTCCTTGCTTTTTTTGCATTGCTTTTTTATGTCTCGTGAATTTCATGGGGAAACTAATTATTCAGTACCATGGTATATCAAAGTACGATGGTATTATAATCTGATACAGTTTGTGTAAGTGTAGAGAGTGGAATCATGGGAAATTCCTTGTGCTCATGCCTTCTGTTATGTTTGCTTACATCCCAGAATGCAGTCTTAAGGGAAAATCCAAGATTGTTTACTACCGCACAATCTAGGGGTTCACGAGAACATGTTGTGCGCAACAAAACATTGTTTTCCTGTCCCCAGCCACCTCGAGAGTCCTGTAAATTCCTGATTATCTT
>NW_015736374.1:0-358 GCF_001515625.1 Sinocyclocheilus rhinocerous
CTCTGAACATCTTACATGAGTAGTAACTCCCTCCGTTTGCTTTCAGCATGTCATCTATCTTCTCCAGCAGATCAGACACCTGTGTTCGGTCTTCAGTCTGATTATTATTGAACACGTGATATCTGTTTCCACACGCTTCGATCAGCTTCATCAGAGGAGATCCAGGTTTACCCAAACACTCTTCAATGGTTTTGTCCTTTAGATCGTCTCCTCTGGTGAAGAGCACCATGGTGTACATTAAAGATTTCTCACCAAATGTCTCTTGGATGATCTTCACCGATGCTTCCTCATGTTTAGTGAATCGTCCCAGTGGTATCAGTAAGAGAAACACATGTGGTCCAGGCAGGATCATGGAGAT
>NW_015736375.1:0-358 GCF_001515625.1 Sinocyclocheilus rhinocerous
CATATACATGTATGTTTGTGTATTTATATATACATAATAAATATATACAGTACATGCATATTACATAAACAAAAAAAATATTTGGGATGCGATTAATCATGATTAATCGTGCACTAATATATATATATATATATACATATATTAACTTTTATGTATATACACATTTTTGTACCATGTTGAAATCAATTATTTTATTTGTCATTTTTAATTTTGATTTTATATTAGAAAAATTGATTTTATATAAAGAAAAAAATGGCCAGATGTAATGTAAATATGAGTAGCAAACTGTTTGTCATGGACATAATGCAAAAAAATCATAACACTCTTATTTTTGTTATTGACTTTTTTTTTTATCCAT
>NW_015736376.1:0-358 GCF_001515625.1 Sinocyclocheilus rhinocerous
CAGCATAAATAGTTTCATCCTTCCTCTGATGTTGAGGCTGGAATGCTAACAGGCTCCATGTGTCACCTCTGACCTCTAGCACCTGATAGGTGAGGAGCAAAGCACATGTTTTCCATTACAGCACAGGCTTTCTGCAGCCGTAAACAAGCTGCATATGAGGCCGGCCTGCCTAGTGTTAGTAGCATGCGCTGTCAATCTGTGTGAGTGAACTCGTGTGAGTTTGTGTTTATGTGAGGAAGTATACATTTATGTGTGTGTGTGTGTGTGTGGGAGTGGGTGGGTTTAATTAGCTCTGCTTTGAGGAGAAATCTACGCTGTAAAAAATGACCATGAATTTAACGGTAAAAGACTGTAAAAA
>NW_015736377.1:0-358 GCF_001515625.1 Sinocyclocheilus rhinocerous
GTGTTGAGGATGACCTTAAGCGTTTTGGAGTAGCCAAAGTTTTCTCAGAGTTGTTGGCAGATCTGAAATCCTTGGAGACAGATGGAATAAATGTAGATGGACAAACAGTAAAAGGGGGTCTTTACTGCATTGCTGGGGATAACTTGGGTTCTCATTGCATAGGTGGGTTTACAGAGAACTTCAGCCGCTCTCAATATTTTTGCAGGTACTGTGAAATCACAAGAAGTGAGTTTGTGGCTGATCCGAATGTCTGTGGTCCTCTACGCACCCCAGAGACGTATGACGCAGCTGTTGCTGATCTCCAGGCTGAAAACATCCAAGGCGTCAGAGGGATAAAGGTAAACTCTATCTTTAATGC
>NW_015736378.1:0-358 GCF_001515625.1 Sinocyclocheilus rhinocerous
AGTACAGTAACTGATTACATTTACTCCAATACTTTACACCTCTGGTGGATAACTGCAGTCTCCTGATGGGCAGTTGAATAATTACATGCACAAAAAACAAACAAAAAAATTTAGATAGAACCCTAACTTCAAATTCATCACTCACCAAGAAGTAGGGGTGGGGGGAAAAATCGATACAGCATAGTATCACGATATTTTCTGCGGCAATACTGTATCAGTACATGGACGCCAAGTATCAATCTTTTATCATACTATTTGGTCAAATAACAAAATCAATTTATTTACAGTCCACTAGATGGTGGTGTTGAGTTTTTTTAGGGCTGTGCAAAAAATCGAATGCGATTTTCATGCGCATCTC
>NW_015736379.1:0-358 GCF_001515625.1 Sinocyclocheilus rhinocerous
GAAATGGAATGGTTGAACATTAGACAAATTAGTAATCAAAGTAATCAAAAAAATGTTTGCATATATATTTTTTGTTGAGTATCACATTCAGTTCATCAGGCTTTTATGGCTTATATACTGTAATATGAGATATTAAGAATATGGATCTCATAATATTCAGAAGCTCAAACTGAGAAAAACTATACTGATATTTATATGGTCAAAAATTAAGATTAAAATTTGATAGCTTGTAATGTAAATCAATAAGGTCGGTGTTTATAACAGTATAGCAAATTCCTTAAATAAAATTATATAAATGTCAGTTGTATCTCTATACGTCCAGTGTTGGGGAAAGTTACTTTTAAAAGTAATGCATTAC
>NW_015736380.1:0-358 GCF_001515625.1 Sinocyclocheilus rhinocerous
CTGTAAAGTTGCTTTGCAACGATTTGTATCGTAAAAAGCGCTATATAAATAAACTTGAATTGAATTGAATATTTTTAAATAATTATTTGAATATAATTTAAAGAAAAATCAGTATTACACCTTACAAGGTTTCATTTGTTAACATTAGTTAACTACATTAGTTAATATGAACTAACAATGAATAACATTTCTACAGTATTTATTAATCTTAGTTAATAAGGTCCCACTTTATAGGTGTCTTTAAATACTGAATATTTAATAATAAAATAATGAATTGCTAGGTATAAAGTACCTTTTGTGTTCATGTTGAATTGCAAAACAGCTGCTGCTATTGAGGTGGGATACAGGTAATGTTAGG
>NW_015736381.1:0-358 GCF_001515625.1 Sinocyclocheilus rhinocerous
GTTTAATGGCATCTTTTTTATGACTGAAGGCAAGTATCACTGATAATAATACTACTGATGTCTCTATGAAATTGTTAAATCCTAATATTTAACCATTGAATATAGCCATTTAACATTACAGTATAATTGAGAGCTATCATTTATTAGACTTTAAAAAATAACAACTTCTAATTTAAGAGAACGTAAAACAATCTTCACTAAAACCCATTATAATAAATGTCATATTTAGTTACCTAAAAATGTTGCTACATCACAGCAGCTGGTTATGAGTTTATTTTGGCTGCTTTTAGAGCTGCCGCTGCTGAACATGACACGGATCTGACACGCATCCTATTTTCTCACAACTCTTTACCTTTTC
>NW_015736382.1:0-358 GCF_001515625.1 Sinocyclocheilus rhinocerous
CAGTGATAAAAGAGGATCACAGTGCTGAAAAAGCATTTTCAGTGACAACATTTCCTGTGTGAAAGCAAAATGAGTCCGTGCTGCTTCTGCACAGCATACGTAATGCACATAGACTGCATACGCACTGCAGACAGAGTATGTGTGAAACATGTCCCGAACTCATTTTCCCTGTTCCCTGAAATAGCCAGAGGAGAGTCACACATGTTCAAGTCTCAAGCAAATCTCAAGTCACAAACAAAAAAATGAAGCAAGTCGAGTCCTGCTAAAGATCAAGTCAAGTCACAGTACCAAACAGGATATATTAGTACATCCTGTATATTTTACTTTTGCCACAACCTTATTTATTTTTCCTCAGAAA
>NW_015736383.1:0-358 GCF_001515625.1 Sinocyclocheilus rhinocerous
CAGTCCAGTTCTCTCAGGATCAGCTGATGGTGAATAAGAGCCGCTGCAGAGACGTCACAGTCACACAATCAACAGAGACTGAAGACACAGAGACACACAGCATCACAGAAAATTAAAACACAGGGCTTATACAGAGTTAGCAAGGTAAATGGCCGGTGTGAAAATTCTCTACAATATTTTATTTTAAACTGGAACCAATTGCATTTTTTTTTTTTGCTCATTTGCATTGTTACATGTTATGCCGCGGGACACTAACACACACGTGTAATGGATCAAGCAGCGCCAGAATCTCGAGCAGGACCTAAGTGATGATAGCTGCGTTGTAACTGATGCTTGTGTGTCAGCAGTGTTGGGAAGG
>NW_015736384.1:0-358 GCF_001515625.1 Sinocyclocheilus rhinocerous
CAGAATCAATGTCCACCATATTTCCCACAGGGACGGCTGTTGCCATCTCACACCCCTGGTCAGACTCACATAGGGGCTTCGGCTCCGGGGCGTTAGTGGGCGCTGCCGTCACAGGCGCCGTTCTCGCAGCGGGCGGAAGCTCCCCATCTGCGGGGGCTCTGGCGTTGTCGTCTCCATAGTGAGAGGTGTTGGTGGACTGTGCTCTGTGTCTAGCTGTGCGATGTCTGTGCGGTGTGGCTGGACGAGGTTGCTATCATCCTCTGCTCCGCCCACTGTGAACGTGGACCCGTATGTCCACAGTGCGAAGTTGATGGTAAGCCTCCAGGGTCCAGCAGAGAGCACCGCGGGGCATGACGAA
>NW_015736385.1:0-358 GCF_001515625.1 Sinocyclocheilus rhinocerous
AATATGATCATATGAGTAATGAATACTCAATAATCATGAGTAATTATATGATCCAAAATCATGAGTAGACGGATGTAACACTAACAAGAAACAGATTAACAGCTCTTAAACAAAGTAGGTAACTTAATTCACTTTTTGGTATGCTGTGTAATGTCACAGCTAGCTACTTACTACTTTTGATAGGTCCATAGTAATCCATTATTATTAAACCTGCATAAGGCATTATGAAATATAAAGTGAGGTTACGATTATCCTGTGGTATAACATGAGGAATGACTAGTTATTTGTAGCAGTGTACTGTCTGGATTGTTAATAGTGCATAACGTTTTCGTAATTCATAATATTACATTAAGTATTC
>NW_015736386.1:0-358 GCF_001515625.1 Sinocyclocheilus rhinocerous
CTCCCTCTCTGTGTTTCTCTCACTCTCGCGCTGACATCCTCTTCCGCGCTGCCCCCTGTCACGGCGACCAGGCGGCCATGAATATTCAGTGATCAAAACAGTATCTCTTCCCGCTGTGAGGTGGCGCTCCGGCCAGGGGCTCCCCAGAAAGCACCCCCCCACCCCGACACACACTCGCGCTCGTCCCGGCGCTGAGCATTTGGGCCCTGTCAGCGGCGCCCACCCTCAGGACCCTTCAGGCCAGAGCGGCGACCTCCGTGTCCATTCGGGCCGGGCTCCAGGAGCGCAGGCCTGCCTGCGAGCCCATCTGTGAGGGGTCGGAAGTCACGGCGCGCCCTGGCAGGAGCCGCGGTGCCAA
>NW_015736387.1:0-358 GCF_001515625.1 Sinocyclocheilus rhinocerous
AAGTACATAGTAGTTAAGGCCACTTAATATAAAGTGGGGCCTAGATCTGTTAGTGTTAATGTTCTGTTGGGATTTAAAGTGTTTCTGTGAGTTTGTTAGGTTACCGTTGTGCTGAAGAGTAGAGCCTGTGCTTCAGTCTAGCAGAAGAACAGGGAACTTTGATGTTATACTGCATGTTGTTTTATTCAAAGGCAGGAACATATAGCTCCATGCATGCTGTATGGTTAACTACTAGAGATGCATGTTTTGTAATGAACAAGTTTGTTATGAATAATTCAGAAAAAAGTGTTTTTTTGTTTGTTTTTTTTAAAATTAGGTTTTGTTTTGTTTGGTAGCAGTTGTGGGCACTCATTTGACG
>NW_015736388.1:0-358 GCF_001515625.1 Sinocyclocheilus rhinocerous
GTTTTGAACCGATCTGTGAGAGAATGACTCGATACTCACTCATAAAGACAGTCAGTGTCGCCACCTGCTGCTGTATCGATGTAACCATTTTTAATAATACAAAAAAAAGTTAAACAATGCTACTAGAAAAACAATTTTGTATAATATAACAATTCAGACGTATTTCTAGAGCACAGCTCTATACACACTAGTCACTCTAACAACCAACTAAACGAGGTGTATCCTGGGTTGCTTAGTTAAACAGTACTGAGTTCACATACTCCTTATTGACATTAATTGCAGCATTATTTAAATATGTTCAGATTTGATGTAGCCTATCACTCTAAAAAATGCTGGGTTAAATACAACCCAGTGCTGG
>NW_015736389.1:0-357 GCF_001515625.1 Sinocyclocheilus rhinocerous
TAGTTCACCCAAAAATGAAAATTACCCCATGATTTACTTACCATCAAGCCATCCTAGGTGTATATGACTTTCTTCTTTCAGTTTAATACAACTGGAGTTATACTAAAAAACTGTCCTGGCTCTTCCAAGCTTTATAATGGCAGGAGGAGATTTTGAAGTTCAAAAAAGTGCATCCATCCATCCTAAAAAGTACTCCTCACGGCTTCGGGGGTTAATAAAAAAAAGTATGACCAAGTATAAAAAAAGAAACAAAAAATTACTGTAGTCTTCACTGTCACATGATCCTTTAATATGCTGGTAACACTTTAGTAAAGGGAACAATTCTCACTAATAACTAATTGCTTATTAGCATGCCTA
>NW_015736390.1:0-358 GCF_001515625.1 Sinocyclocheilus rhinocerous
AGCACAACGTTGATGTGACCAGGCTTTAACCTGACTAGGTTACTCGTGTAGGTGATGTCCGTGAGCTCTGTCACCTCCACAAAATTCTTCTTAGGTGGACGACTGTAACAGGAAAACCAACTCTTAGCGATTCAGCTAATGAACATCTGAACATATCCGTGATCTCAAAATCTCTATTTGACTTGCTGTTATTATAGTTTATTATCAAGCAAGCAGTGCCTCACCTTGAAGTGCTCTCTTGTCCTGGAGAGCTCTCTGCTGTCTTTGGTGACCCAGTGGCCTTTTGTTTGGCTGGTTTGTCTTCCCCAGCGTCACTGTTCGATCGATCAATCAATCAATCAATCAATCAATCAATCAA
>NW_015736391.1:0-358 GCF_001515625.1 Sinocyclocheilus rhinocerous
CTCCAGACTAGAAAGGATTCCTCAGCAGAAGCACCCTGAGAAGAGGCAGGGAGAGGAGGAGAGTGTAGGAAAGTGAGGACAAGCACACCTCTAGAGAGACACGCATTAAAAACTGTCCAAGTTTTAAGGTCTTAGCCAACAAAAGCCTGGCGGCGCAACAAGGGAAACAGTCAATGTTTAGAGAGAAAGAGGCCTGTCTTTTAGGGGAAAAAATTAGTTGAGCAATCTATCCTCTTTTGTCCTTCTTTAAAATATATGTTTATTCTTATTGTAAAGGTTTGTCAAGACTCTATGGCTGTATCCCATTCTTATCCCTGGCCTTTCTGAAATAAACATCTACTCGAGGAACTGCAAGATA
>NW_015736392.1:0-358 GCF_001515625.1 Sinocyclocheilus rhinocerous
TTACATTTATGCATTTAGCAGATGCTTTTATCCAAAGTGACTTACTTTGCATTCAAGATACAATTTTAAATTTTATCAACTCTTGCTTTTCCTGGGAATCAAACCCATGACCTTGTCGTTGTTAGCACCATGCTCAACTATTTGAGCTACAGGAAAGTTATTCCTTTTATTTCTTCTTTACTCAGTGGGATTTGTACTTAACTGTCATGTGTTGTATTGCCTATTTGGCCAGTTTATCTACTATTTCATTACCTTGTACTCCCACATGTGCAGGTGCCCATATGAACCTCAGGACTACACCCAATTTATGTATTCTATGCAAGTTTATAAGTATCTCATATATTAATTTGTCATTGGT
>NW_015736393.1:0-358 GCF_001515625.1 Sinocyclocheilus rhinocerous
CACAGCCTAATTTTTATTTTTGGGTGAACTAACCCTTTAATGACGAACACCCTGAAACCACATTTAGCAAAGACAAAACTTGAGTATGAGTTTGTCCCAATACCCAGACTTGAAGTCTTCGCCACTTCTGACTTGAGAGCGACTACGACTGGTACTAAATCCACACAGTTTCTAATTCAGTGTTATTTATTTATTTTTTTTGTATTTGAGGCTACACGTATCTCATCATTCATTACATTCAGAACTGTGCCCCAAAACTGTGAGAATTTGAGGAAAGTTTCCAAGTTAAATTAGACATTATATATAAAATGTGAAGTGTTGCACATTTTATTGGTGCAGAGATGAGTATGTGTATTTA
>NW_015736394.1:0-358 GCF_001515625.1 Sinocyclocheilus rhinocerous
CAGGACTGTTATGCACGCGCTGCACGCACGGACCAGTGCTTTCTGACTGAGTCATGTATTTTATTTGTGGGGTCTGTGCGCAGAGAGAAAACGCATTGAATCGGATTCGTTTACTCGTCGAGAACATCCAGAAAACCTCATTAAAACCCGGACCGATTCTTATTTTGCAGAATTATTTTGCTTATTTTTCTTATACATTATGTGGTAAACGTTTTTCATTAAGTAAACGCTTTGCAGTCAACTTGATCGAGTTCGATGTAATCGTAAAATATAATCTCATCTAATGTCAAGAGATAGGCCTATACATCACAATACCATGGAAGTTATGAGAAGGACGTACTGCACTTACCAATAATTA
>NW_015736395.1:0-358 GCF_001515625.1 Sinocyclocheilus rhinocerous
ACCAGTCTCTCGAGACTGGCCTCTGGTGTACTTAGAGCGGCCAGCTCGGTGCCCTGAAGCAGAGGACAGGCAGGGGATGACCGAACTAGCTGCTCAAGGGACTTCCTTCGAGGTAGCAAACCCCCCAGAACCGCTACGTTTCCAGGCGAACACTGAGAGTTGCACTCACTGGAGACCGCTGTGCCCTGAAGCGCTGGAGGTGGCAGGGTTGATAGACCAATCTCCTGAGGGCACTGATGAGAGATGGGCACCGTATAATGAGGTGTACACCGCTCTTCCCCAAAGGGGGCTGGCCCTCAGAAGTCCTGGACCATAGGCATCAGGACATTTTAGCCGAAGACTATCCAGCGAGAATGAC
>NW_015736396.1:0-358 GCF_001515625.1 Sinocyclocheilus rhinocerous
GGAATGGCCTGGGGAGAGCTGAGAGGCAGTTGTGATGACAAAACTTGCTCCAGCGAGTAACATCACATGAGTCCCATCTGATTTTTGGAGAGTGGAGAACGAGCCAGGGGCGTCCCAGGATGATGTCCACCGTGGGTCCCTCCACTACCAGAAAGGTGATATTTTCCTCATGCAGATTGCCAATCATGAGGAGCACAGTATTTCACCTGCCCACGTGAGCCGTGTGGAGTCCAATTGCATGGGCTCTGGTGCTGGGGAACCCAGGGCGGGTGCGACAGACTGGTGGGCGGCTTCGGTGGTGTGGCAGGCAGCAAAGCGTTGAGAGATTCGACCGGCTCTTTGCATGAAGCTCTCCAAT
>NW_015736397.1:0-358 GCF_001515625.1 Sinocyclocheilus rhinocerous
TTTTGTTAGCATCACAACTCCCCCTTACGGAAATGATGTACAATTCCTTAAAAAAGCATAATGACATCATAATGACATAATCACCCTTTCTGCATGTGAACCCTTCAAGTAGGGGACCATCTTGAATAGTCAACCCTGTTGTCATGATTTTTTACAGTAAATAAAAATGTTTAAAATATAATTGCTCTTAAATGCATACTTTAAGTCTATTATGTATAAAAGCTTTAATAAATATACTTAAAATTAAGTTTTTAAAATCAAAAGGCTGCTATTTTGTGGAAAGACACTTATATTGACAAAATATCGTTCTTCTCATTTCTTTTGTGTACCTCAAAATTATATTTTGTTAAAGGGGTCA
>NW_015736398.1:0-358 GCF_001515625.1 Sinocyclocheilus rhinocerous
CATCAAAGTTTGATTTCAACCATTAATTTCACTATGATTTAAATCATTGACATGGCCTTACTCAATCAGTATTAATGATATCATGGTTACATTTTCACAGAATGTTCTTTACATTATGAAGGACGATTTTATGTAAAATAGTAAATCACAACAACAAAAAAAAGACTTTAGCTGGGTTTTCACAGACAGAGTCGTATGTTCATAAAATCAAGCAGGTTACGCGTGACAGCATCTGAGTTCAGTAAATTCACATCTACATTTATATTTATTAATTTAAATATTTATTAATTATTTTTTTCAAACGTGACATACAAACAAGGAAACCAACAAAGTGAATTGTTTTAATAACATACTGTCT
>NW_015736399.1:0-358 GCF_001515625.1 Sinocyclocheilus rhinocerous
TCCAAAGATAAAGTTTCATAACTCCAAACTGTTCACAGACTCCCAGAAGCATGGGCAATCACTTACATGAAAATATTTGCTATTAAGTGTAATAATTATTACACTTAATATATTAAGTAACTAATTGTGTAAATAATGCCACAGTCATCTGAACTTCATAAACTTTGCATAATAAAGCCAATATGCCTGAAACAGAACGATTTGTAATGCATGTATTGATGCAATTATAACCTGTACATGCCTGTTAAATGTAAAAACACTGAATAACTAACCGTGTTTTATCAGCAAGAAGTCACAAGGTAATGGAATTAGCGACAGATCTTTTATTATTTATTGTGATGAATATCTGAGTGTATCA
>NW_015736400.1:0-358 GCF_001515625.1 Sinocyclocheilus rhinocerous
TAAAATGTACTGTACCTAAAAGTTAAATAAAAACTGCACTGTACTCAAAAAGTAAAAAAAAAACCTTAAATGTAAACTTAAATGTAAAGTAAAACATACAGTACTTGGTCAAAAAATTAACACAGGCATCATTTAGCCACCTGACAAACGTTTTAAAAGTGTTTTAACAGTTTCCCAACCTTTTTTTCTTCCACGGCACAGTTTTGATATGTAAAAAATCTCACGGCACACCACTAAGCATTACAAAAAACAAACAAAAAAAAGATAGAAAGGGGAAACGTATTTTTTATTTTTCCAATAATTAAACATTGCTTCATCAGAGCTGGTATTTTGGCTTTATATATGATCAGACACTTGC
>NW_015736401.1:0-358 GCF_001515625.1 Sinocyclocheilus rhinocerous
TAAATTAAATTTTATTTGTTTATTTTTTCTAGTAAGTTTTCCACTTTGTGGTGACATGTTTTTCATGGATAAGCACCACTCACATTTATTTCAGATAATGTATATTATTATACTAATTTTATTTATTTATTTACTTACTTGCTTATTCATTAATTCGTTCGTTCGTTCATTCATTGTATATTATAGTTCTTTTCTGGCATAATTTTTTCCCCTCTCTATTTAAACTGTGAGATATTTTGTTTTGCTGAATGGAGTGGTTTTGTCTCTCTCCGTTTCTTTTGCGTTTTCTTCCTCTTATCCTCTTTTCTCCTCACTTCATTCTCTCTTTTGGGTCACATGTGGAGGTTTAACCCTGCTC
>NW_015736402.1:0-358 GCF_001515625.1 Sinocyclocheilus rhinocerous
TATATATATACACTTCAAATTTTATGGTTAAATATGATAAGTAAAGTGCTGTCGTTGCTGTGCCCAGCTTTTTGGCCTGTTAGGTTGAAGTTAGCATGCAGTTCTCTTCCATATTTCATATTCTTGCCTCATTGTTGTTGTTGTTTTTTTGTTTTGTTTTTGTTTTTCCTGCAGCTTTCCGGCACAACGAGTGTCCCGACCCTGGCGTTCCAGTAAACGGAAAACGCTTTGGTGAGAGTCTACAGCTTGGCAGCTCCATCTCTTTCCTGTGTGAAGAGGGGTTTATGAAGACCCACGGTTCTCAGACCATCTCCTGCATTCTCAAAGATGGAAATGTTGTGTGGGACAATGCTGTGCC
>NW_015736403.1:0-358 GCF_001515625.1 Sinocyclocheilus rhinocerous
CTGTTTTATCTCATAATTCTGACTTTCTATCTCGCAATTCTGTTTATATCTCACAATTTTGACTTTATATCTCGTTGTTCTATATCTTGCAATTCTGAGTTTTTATCTTGCAATTATTTTTATATCTCGCAATTTTGACTTTGTATCTCGTAGTTCTATATCTCACAATTCTGAGTTTTATCTCACAGTTCTGTGCTTATATCTCACAATTCTGACTTTATATCTCGCAATTTTGACTTTATATCTCACAATTCTTTATCTTGCAATTCTGAGTTTTTATCTCACAATTCTGTTTATGTCACAATTCTGACTTTATATCTTGCAATTCTGAGTTTTTATCTCACAATTCTGTTTTATC
>NW_015736404.1:0-358 GCF_001515625.1 Sinocyclocheilus rhinocerous
TATAGAGTTGAAGTGAAGTTGTAGTTACAGATCATGCTAAACCATACTACTTCAAACTGAATTTTCTAATTCGTTTATACTTATTTTGCTTGCAAAAAGGTGTTTACATATTGTGAAAATTTACCAATTACAGAACATTAAATATACAATTGATATTTATTTATAAAAGTTTAAAAAAAATTGTTATAAATCAACTACCCACATAGGCATAAGAGATTCAAATATATATTGTTAAAGGATTTTAACATATAGACTATTTATAAAAATAATATGTAACCGTAAATCCAAATATAGTTATGAATCTATATTTGGGCAGCTTTTTTCCCCTAATAAATGAAATCATCATTTAAAAACTGCA
>NW_015736405.1:0-358 GCF_001515625.1 Sinocyclocheilus rhinocerous
CATAGTAAGTTATCTTCTCTACTCTGCCTCTTTATCGCAAGTAAGTTAATTCCCTTCAAATGCTATTTAAGTCAGAAAGTGTTTAACAATGTCGTATGTAACTTTAGAGACGTCCCTAAATTCAGTGACAGACGTAACATAAAACAGCGAGCTAACAACCGAGTGAGGAAAACTGAGTTTAGAAACACCACTGTTAAGAACATCATTTGTATTTTATTTTCAAGTTTGTGGTCTTGTCGTCTGCATTGGAGGAGTATTGGAGTCTTTTCTTGTGATTGCCTCGTAGCGGTGCTAACAACAGGTGAGCTTCCATACTTAACTAATGTTACTAAATTAGCCAAATTAGCCACTAGCTGCT
>NW_015736406.1:0-358 GCF_001515625.1 Sinocyclocheilus rhinocerous
CCGCCACTGGATACCTTCCTTGGGCCATGTGTGCGGACCTTACACAAACCATAAGGAAAAAAGAAGTGCAATAATGGGAGTAATAACGTGGCAACATTGTCATAAGAAATCTCATATTTCATAGGAATATTGATCTATAATTTATTGTTGTGTTTCCTCAAAATGCCTGATTAACAGCCGTTTGTCCTGGTGTCCTCTACAGGAGACAAGTATGAAAATTATGCCCTGTTTCGTAACAAAAAATACATATTCTGATTTGAAACACCATAACATTTTCCTGAGATGTTGATTCATGACAAACAGTTTAAAAATCAGCCAGATTTAAATGATAATAATTACAAAACATTATCACGTTTCC
>NW_015736407.1:0-356 GCF_001515625.1 Sinocyclocheilus rhinocerous
TTCCACGACATTCTAATTTATTGAGATGCACCTGTATATGTTGAAGTACTAAAATTGCTAAAACTAAAACTGAAATTTAAACAAATTAAAGCTATTTAAAATAAATAAATTAAAGATATTAAAAAAAGCACATAACAATTAGTAAAACTTAAATTGTAGTATGGTTATTATAGATTTTGTTAATATTTTGAATTTGGTTTTATGTTTTCACTTTAATTTTATATATGTAATTTTATATCAATATAGGCTATATGTGAAGATGTGTGTGAATGTGTGAGCAGCAGCTGCCAAAAACTCCTGAATCACTAAAACTTAACTAAAATGAAAGTGAAAACAGAAAATAAAAATAAAATCTC
>NW_015736408.1:0-358 GCF_001515625.1 Sinocyclocheilus rhinocerous
ATAATTATAGCAAAATATGCACTCTAACCACTGACATGTCCACTGACACATTTTGAATCGTGTAATTTAATTATCAATAAACATGTACATCAAACACTTGTACATACCAAAGGAGTTTTCCATTGCAGCGAAACTCAAACATGAAAACTTTAAGTGCATCATGATATATTCTTTGCCTCTGCTCACATTCTTCTTTGCTTATGAGGTCGCCTCTGTATTCCAGCAGGAAATCTCCTTTATCAAACTCCGTACAGCTGAACACACCCCTCCCTAAACAACAACAGAGAGGTTAAACCATCACTGACAACAACACAATCAACCGGAGACAGCTTTATTACACAAGTCACTTTAAAGGCAT
>NW_015736409.1:0-358 GCF_001515625.1 Sinocyclocheilus rhinocerous
TCTTTCATATTAGTCTGCTGTACTTAATTTGAATAGTAGGTGAAATCAAAGCCACTAGGGGTCAGTCACCATCAGTTCACCTGCAGACCTCTGCTTCACTCGTCAAAGAGATGGGGAAATCTTTATAAATGCACTAAACGGTTTCCAGAGAACCTCCAGACTTTTATCCAGTCTACATTATGGAAGCCCATTTCAGCCACTGAATAAAAAATAAAAAAAGGTTGTTGCTACTTTTTATCTCACAATTCTGACATAAACTTGCAATTGCGAATTAAGTCAGAATTCTGAGATATAAACTAAAAGTTGTGACTTTTTCTCAGAATTGCGAGTGTAAATCTCGAAATTGTGCCTTTTTTTT
>NW_015736410.1:0-358 GCF_001515625.1 Sinocyclocheilus rhinocerous
TAGAAGTCTATGGAAAGTCCCCACAATTCACAGAAACAAACGTTTAAGTAGTGTGTGTGTGTGTGTTCAGATGGGCAGCGAGGAGCAGCAGGAGCGTCTGCTCAGGGATTGGCTGGACTGCTGCGTGACAGACGGCGGGATGCTGGCGGCGCTTCAGAAGAGCAGCAGACGCAGACATCACCCGCTCATCACGCAGATGCTGGAGAAGTGGCTGGATGGGTACCGGCAGATGCACCCGTGTCCCACGCTCTCCGACGGCGAGGATGAGGAGGACGACGAAGACGAGTGACCCCCTGAAACCATTTCAACACTGTTCCACACACGCCCTCTTTCCCAGAATGCAATGCGACCACCCCCA
>NW_015736411.1:0-358 GCF_001515625.1 Sinocyclocheilus rhinocerous
CCTGTATGAGTTTCTTTCTTCTGCTGAACACAAAATAAGTTATTTCGAAGAATACTGGTAACCAAACAGCTGCTGGTCCTCATTGATTTCCATAGTATGGGAAAAAAAAAATACTATGGAAGTCAACGGCTACCATCAACTGTTTGGAATCTCATACAGGTTTGGAATGAGAGAGTTGAGTAAATTATGACAGAATTTTCTTTTTTGGGTGAACTATCCCTTTAAGCCATAAATGCAACATGATATGGCATTCTCACAAAGTTTACTAGTGTGCTGCCAAGACTTTACCTAAATCTATGGCTGGATAACATTAACCAAATCATTACACATTTTGATTCCGTGTACACATAAATTATGC
>NW_015736412.1:0-358 GCF_001515625.1 Sinocyclocheilus rhinocerous
AATAATGTTCTTTTTAGCAACGTCATATGACCCCTTTAATAATAATTTTAACTGTAGAGTGTTATTCAATACATGTAATAACATTTAATATTACAGTTAAAATGAAGTTAAAGATGTGCTTAAGTCCTATAATAATTTATTTGTAAATAACATTTAGTCAAGGAGCTGAAAACATGACATTCAGTTCACACTTAAGTTTTAAATTTTTTTGTATTAAGTACTCTTTTTAAAAGTATACGTGTAATTCTTTTTCACAGGGGAAGCTCATGCCATGCCAGAAGTTATGTGTGTAGATGCGACGGCTCTAAAATGCTATTTAACTCACATTGTAAAGTTGATAATTTGATACCTCACTGGG
>NW_015736413.1:0-358 GCF_001515625.1 Sinocyclocheilus rhinocerous
TGCTGATCTGTCGTGCGGTGTGGACACAACAGCAACTAGATGGTACTCCAGACAGTCGTGTGAGAAGTGCAGCAGTCCAACGACTTTGAAAATTGTGCAGTGTGAAGTGAACCTGTCATAAGCTGAAGCTCAAGCACAACTAGATTAGTTGCTGAAAATGCAGATCTGCTCACTTCCAGCTTGTCAAAGACTTCGAAGTCACTGCAGTGTAGAGATGCTGAACACCTCTATTAAAGTACGCCAGATTGTATCAGTGTGCCGCATCACTCACAGCCTCATACTCAGAACTGGCCTGCATGCTGGGGAATTGCACCAAACAAATTGCATTCAACACTAATTACCTGATTTACATAATTCC
>NW_015736414.1:0-358 GCF_001515625.1 Sinocyclocheilus rhinocerous
TCATATTAAATACATTCTAAAGATCCTATGAATAATTTCTAGTATTTAACAATAATAATAATAATAACAATAATAATAATGTAAGACATAGTTGTTGTAGAAGCAGCAGAACTAGTGCTGATAATTTGTCATTAGTGCTAATGAAATCTTTGCGGCTGTAGCTGATGAAGGTAATGATGGGACAATGGCATCTATCAGCCACAAGTTTAATTAGAGAACTGAAGCATTACGCTGAAATATTAATGATGCCGACTGTATTTATGAGCCCTGCACTCATATCTGCCACACTGTTTGACCAAATCTCTCTCTCGATGTATCCCACAAGCCCTCGGGGCCAAAAACAGACCCTCACCCCACA
>NW_015736415.1:0-358 GCF_001515625.1 Sinocyclocheilus rhinocerous
TCCCATTAAAGATGCTGTATTATATATAGAAACAAGATATTTTATATTTATTGCAAAATGTGCATATATATGAAAATATTTAAGTAGTTGAGAGCGTAGTGAGAGACTAAGATTTCTGTAACTAATGATTTATTTTAATGTGATTTTTCTCATTGTGGCACTCTGATTGGTGCAGAATTTAGTTTTTTAATAATTCCACATGAATATTTTAAAAATAAGTTGAACAGCGTTTTTCCTGGCTCGAAATGAGGCGGAGTTGGTACCGTCCTGATCATATGCACACATTGTACCCACCCTTCAACTGGCTTTTTGGTTTTTTAGGTGTTCTAATAATTAGATGATTGAAGAAAATGACAAT
>NW_015736416.1:0-358 GCF_001515625.1 Sinocyclocheilus rhinocerous
CATTCTTTTTTTATCAACACTTGAATGTAGGTAAGTTTAATAAAAAAGCAACATGTTGATCAAAAAGCTGAGAAAATCGAATTTTTATCAAACATCTACATCTGGATCATATTCAGTAGGTTGGTCAAAGCATAGATGCAATAGATCGCTTCCATCAACACCCCCAAAGCTTCACAGTCCTCTTCCGGGATCGCCATTTCACTTGGTAACATTAGGCAGTTTTCAATTACTGTATATGCCGTTTATTATTGATGATTGCATTATTTTTCATATGCATCTGCTTACATATGAGACTGCTCGTTTCTGTGTCTTCCTAGTCTGTGTTTTTGATCGAGAGATTGTAGACTCTTTCAGGAGA
>NW_015736417.1:0-358 GCF_001515625.1 Sinocyclocheilus rhinocerous
GTCTGGCAGCTCTCACACTTCGCAGTGTCCATCAGAGGCGATTACGATGTAATTAAAGCTTATTTCTGGACTCTCCGGCGCATAATTACTTTGTGAATGTAACCATCATCTAAAAGCTCGAGAAAACGCTTTGGCGTTTAGCTGGCCAGTCATTTCTGCCGGCTTGTGTCAGAAGTAGCCATCAGACGGTGCAAAAGAACTGTCACTTTTAATAAGAGGCAAAAAATTAAATGAAACAGTATGCTTATTACAGAAAAATTAGGCTTTCAAGAGTCCTTTCTGCGATTTGCATAATTTATTCTTTTTCTCCCCCCTCCTCGCCCGGAGCTTTAGGCAATTTCCCTCACATTTAAATCGA
>NW_015736418.1:0-356 GCF_001515625.1 Sinocyclocheilus rhinocerous
AGTGAGTGTGTGTGTGTGTGTGTGTGTGTGTTAGAGCCGCTGGAAGCTGTTTCATCTCATTAGTGTTTTCAGGGCAGATCAGTGCTGATGCTTCTCAAATGTTCAGACCTTCAATTAAACTTCAAACCATTGCATTCAAACTTTATTTGATAGATCATTTCATTTGTAGATGTGTTGTTTATTTTTACATTCAACAAAGTTTAAGTTTGAAAATCTCATGATCTTGTCCAGTCCCTTAGTGTATTAGTCCCTTGAAGTATTACTTCTATGTTATTATAGTATTTATTATTTTGAATAGCTTTTCATTTGTATGTGTGTGTGTGTGTGTGTGTGTGTATATACAGTGGGTACGGAAA
>NW_015736419.1:0-358 GCF_001515625.1 Sinocyclocheilus rhinocerous
TCTTTTGGGGGTAATTTTACAGCCAAATTTAATTTGCGATTAATTTGATTAATCGCTACATCATGTAATTAATTTGATTACAATTTTAATTGAATAACAGCCATATTTATAATATGTGGAGGCATGACATGCAACCTGTATATGTTGGCATTTGTTTAATTGGACTAGATTCTACCAAGTGACAGATGAATTTAGTTAAAATAAAACATATTTGATTTGACCATTAACAAAAACATTTTCTTCTCCTTTTTAAAAGTGTATTTTCATGCATAAGCTATATCTTTCAATAATATGATATTTAAATCTTTAGATTTATGAGCAAAGCTCTTTTCGAAACATATAATGCAATGCAATACAA
>NW_015736420.1:0-358 GCF_001515625.1 Sinocyclocheilus rhinocerous
ATATATTTAATCTGGTGTGTATGAAATAGACTGTTATGAGTGATTTGCAGTCTTTAAATATTTGAGACATGCTTTTACCGGATGGAGACTTGATTCTGCAGAGAGGTCTTGAACTTTCTGAACTTTAAGTATGCATGGAATGTTCTCTTTTCGAAGTCTTTGATGATCGAATGTCTTGTATATTTTTTTAATTCATCATAATTTCATTGTAAAATGCATGTGCGTGAGTGTCATAGATCTATGTTCATATAAAAAAAACAATAAAAAGGATATAGAGTTTGTGTTTTTGTCAAACTGATTTTTTCAGAAAACAAATCCTGTATTAGCATCTTTTAAAGAGACAGTACACTAAAAATAT
>NW_015736421.1:0-358 GCF_001515625.1 Sinocyclocheilus rhinocerous
AGAACCTTGTCTCTCTCTATAGGCTCAGGTAGCTCTGTTGGTGATCCTGCTGCTGGCCATTGCCAATGTATTTGTGGGAACAGTGATTCCCTCCACACAGGACAAGCGTTCCAAAGGCTTCTTTAACTATCGAGGTGAGACAGACCAGAAACACTGCCATCTGTGCCTGAAATTTTAGGTATAAATAATCATACTTACCCCTCTGAGGCCCAAAGCATCAGGACCATGAATGTCCCCCCATATTTCAATTCTCGAAATTCTACATGCAATCCTAAATGTGTGCTTAAAGCCTTAGGGGTCGCATTTTACTGCACTGCTTTACCATTGTTTTTCACGCATGACGCAGTGTTCTAAAAAC
>NW_015736422.1:0-358 GCF_001515625.1 Sinocyclocheilus rhinocerous
TTATTTATTTATTTATTCATTCATTCATTTATTTATTCATTTATTTATTTATCAGTCATGAAAGTCTGAGCACAAGATAATTCACTGAAAAAAAAAAATATAAGCACTACTTGAAGAAAAGTCTTTTGCTTTATTAAAACTATCATTAGCCTGTTAACATGTGTTTTGCATGTGATGGAACGGTATCAGAGTGATCTTTGGAGCAAGAGAAAACACAGATGCTCTGACTTTAACAGGGAAAAAAAACCCTGGCTTCTACTCCACATCACTCACATACTCTGGTCTCTGTGCATCATTAAATAGTCTGTGTAACACACGTTTTGTGGTGTGATTGTACTGCTTTTGCCATATAAAGACA
>NW_015736423.1:0-358 GCF_001515625.1 Sinocyclocheilus rhinocerous
GCAGTGGCATTGAGGAAATGCACAGCATCTATTTTTACGCCACATTTTTTTTTTCCAGAACTGAAAACAATCAGTATGTAAACCAGCGGTTCTTAGCTGGTGGTTTGCAGGTTTTGATTTTTGTTTTTTGGACAAAAAAATAAATAAAATCATTTTGATATGTATATTTGACCTTTTTTCAGGGCCGTTCAAAAACTTTAGGGTTAGTAAATAAATAAATACATATAAATTTTTTAAAAATGTTAAGGAAATTGGTACTTCTTTTTAGTACAAGAGTGTATTAAATTGAGCAATACATTTTTATTCATCAAATAATTATGATTTCCACAAAAACATTAAGCAGCCCAACTGTTTTCAA
>NW_015736424.1:0-358 GCF_001515625.1 Sinocyclocheilus rhinocerous
GCTCTGCCCGCTACAGTATTTTCTCTTCTTTGTGTCCGTATTCAGCGTATATGACTTTTGCTAATGTCCTGTTTACAGACTCAGGAGTGATGTATTTTTCTTTATCACTGTCCCAGTAGCTACCGAAAATAACAGACAAATGAGTACAGAAATGTAATGTATTTTTGTACTTTTTTTACTGTTATTTTTGGGATCTACTGGGACAGTGATAAAGATCTAACGGATCGCGATCGACGGGTCGGTGACCACTGCTTTACACTGACACTGATCTGGGCTTTTGATTGTGCTGACCTGAAACAGGAATTAGAATGTCAGACTCTGAGGACTCCAGTCTGGATGAAGGAAAGGACGTCATGAG
>NW_015736425.1:0-358 GCF_001515625.1 Sinocyclocheilus rhinocerous
TTTTAAAATGCAGGCTAAGTGTCACTAATTAAACAATATAATATACGTATATGTATATGTTCAGCTAATTGTCAGCCTGTATGCTTCTCGTAAACAAATTAGTGAATATGCATATAAACAGCCATTTAATTAACAGAGTAGAATAATCATGGCTGATAGTTAGACATGCAAACAAAAAAGAAAACCAAACTAGACACAAGAACATCTGTTACTTCTTGCCCAACTGCTTAATGAAAACAAGCATATAATCAAAGGAAAATTTGGAGTTGAGATAACCTCCAAAACCAAAGGCGATATAAAATTATTAATCTGACGATTATAAAAGCTCATTATGGTCAGATGTTTCTAAAATGTTTAC
>NW_015736426.1:0-358 GCF_001515625.1 Sinocyclocheilus rhinocerous
TTTTTTTTTACTATTTATGGCGTTATTACCATAATGCATCAATATATAAGAGATTAGACAGTTAGATTAAGGTGTTCAGTTCAAATGTGCCAATGTTTAAACTAAGAGAATTCATTTTGATGTTTGAGAACTGTCAGATCACCCAGTACCATATTATTCAGCTCTTTAATATAAGCCTTTGATTAGAAGCTCATATGTGCATTGATTACAGCATCTTACAGCCGTTTACAGCCTCATATTCAGAGTGATTTCAGTTAGACAGCACTGAATATCTATTTGTTGTTTTCTAGCTTCTGACACTTTGTCCTCTGAGGGAAAAATGGCTTATGTTTGAATCTTTGCCCCAGGTTTTCCTACA
>NW_015736427.1:0-358 GCF_001515625.1 Sinocyclocheilus rhinocerous
TTTTTGTCTGTTTCTATGTCTTTTAACTTTACAGCTCGTGATATATCAATGTCATCTGCATAAACTGTGTCCAACGTATCACCAAAAATGACTTCACGGATTGACATATGAAGTAAAAACAGATATGGTGACACAACTCCTCCTTGGGGAACCCCTAATGTCACAACTTTCCATGCACTGCTTTTACTGTTTGCTTTGTCGTCTTCCTGCTGTGTAGCTAAACATCCAAGCCAACAACTGTGGACAGAGGTTAATTGTTGTTAAATGCTGAAAAATCCTTGCATGTTCGACTCGATCAAATGTTTTTGACATGTCTGCCAATAACACACGGACCATAGTTGGTTGTTGAGAGTCTGTC
>NW_015736428.1:0-358 GCF_001515625.1 Sinocyclocheilus rhinocerous
TAGACGACAAAGAATTAACTTGACGGAGCTCAAACTCAAAACCATTACTCAAAACCATTTGGTATACATGGAAATGCTCTTGACCTTTAGACTCCAAACTCACATTCAGGTCTGGCTGGAATCTGGTATGGAACAGCCGCTTTTCACCATCCAGTCAATGAGATCCATTTCTGACTCAGAAGGAAGTTTCCAGGACACGGTGCTCTGAACTGCTGCACTATAAAATAAATATTGTTTTCCTTTTATATCAACATATAAATGAGCTCAATCAGTCTGAGGTAAACTGATGTTTAAATCACTGAGAGAGGGTTTAAAAACCCAGCGTTCTCTGCTGGAAACTCCATTTAAACACTGATGA
>NW_015736429.1:0-358 GCF_001515625.1 Sinocyclocheilus rhinocerous
TTTGAGTGTCCGGAGAGGAAACCAGGCACAGTAAGAAAACCCACTTCTTCTGGGCCAAGTCACAATTTAAACTAGAATGCCCATACCAAGAGGGGGTCAGTGTGGGCGAAGCAATAACTCCCCCAAAAGCCACAATCTTTGATCGTCAATCCCAAGCAGAGAGGCCCACTAGCAGTTGTAACGTTGTGTATCAGAAAGTCGTCAGCAACGACAGCCTCTTTTATGCACCAATACTAGTACAGGGTTCTGTTGAGCTTAAAGCTTTAATAGATAGTGGGTCTATGGCCTGCACCTTAAGTGAAGTAGCCGAACGCAAGCTAATCGATGAAGGGGTCCTACAAAGAGAATCAAGTAAACC
>NW_015736430.1:0-358 GCF_001515625.1 Sinocyclocheilus rhinocerous
CAAAGGGTGCCGCGACTAAAAAAAGGTTGGGAAACACTGTCATAGCACATCAACTGCATAAATGTTCAACCTTGTTCACAAAACTAGTCCATGCTGGCATCTGATGAATTCGATCTTAGAAATCCCCAAAAAAGCCAATAAACAACCTGGGTAGCATTTTCTCCTCCTTTTGAAAAATGTATATTTATTTTGCTATCTTAAATACACACAGCTATAAGGTTAGTTAGAATTCTTCACTGTCTGTGACCCAATAAGAACCTGTGAACTAGGGCTGGGCGATTTTGCAAAAAATTTAAAATCTCAATTTTTCTAGAATGTTTGACCGATTCTCGATTTTTTTACGATTTTTAACTAGTCA
>NW_015736431.1:0-358 GCF_001515625.1 Sinocyclocheilus rhinocerous
ATTTTCTCCCATTTAGACACAATGGCATCAGAGATGGGGCCTGGCTCGTTGTTCCAGTTCATTCCAAATGTGTTCAGTGGGGTTCAGGACTGGGATTTTTGTGGGCCAGTCAAGTTCTTCCACACCAGTAAACCATTTCTTTACAGACCTCGCTTTGTACACAAGAGGCATTATCATGCTGAAACAGAAAAGGCCCTCTCCAAACTGTTGCCAGAAAAGTTGGAAGCACACAATTCTGTAGACTGTCGTTTTATGCCAAAGCATTAAGATTTGTCTTCACTGGAATTAAGAGGCCCAGCCAAAGCCATTAATTAAAAGGGGGTCCACATACACTTGGCTACCTATTGCATAGCTATAC
>NW_015736432.1:0-358 GCF_001515625.1 Sinocyclocheilus rhinocerous
TTTGAGTGTCCGGAGAGGAAACCAGGCACAGTAAGAAAACCCACTCCTTCTGGGCCAAGTCACAATTTAAACTAGAATGCCCATACCAGGAGGGGGTCAGTGTGGGCGAAGCAATAACTCCCCCAAAAGCCACAATCTTTGATCATCAATCCCAAGCAGAGAGGCCCACTAGCAGTTGTAACGTTGTGTATCAGAAAGTCGTCAGCAACGACAGTCTCTTTTATGCACCAATACTAGTACAGGGTTCTGTTGAGCTTAAAGCTTTAATAGATAGTGGGTCTATGGCCTGCACCTTAAGTGAATTAGCCGAACACAAGCTAATCGATGAAGGGGTCCTACAAAGAGAATCAAGTAAACC
>NW_015736433.1:0-358 GCF_001515625.1 Sinocyclocheilus rhinocerous
TCCACTAAAGAAGACATTGGAGCGGAACACCTGCTGATGCCGTGGAATCAAGTCACCTATCGGGGTCAAAGTTCAGAGGTCAAGAGTCAGTGTATAACTGTTTTTTTTTATTTTTTTATGAGATTTAGACCAAACTTTAGTCATACAACTGAAATGAAATATGCTTTTAAAGTGGTGAAGTTCAATGGATAATAATTATCTGCCATTTGATTCAATTATGATTAAATTTTTACAATAACATTATCACAGTCAAATGGCAGAAAGAAATTGTAGTGACTACAACTGCTGACTATGGAAGCTTGTTTCTGCCACTGAATAGTAACTGTGACTTTTTATCTCACAATCCTGACTTCTTTTC
>NW_015736434.1:0-358 GCF_001515625.1 Sinocyclocheilus rhinocerous
CTCTTGGCCCTCACTGAGTGCCGAGGCTGTAAGGGTTTTTCTTGGAAGGATTACGATTATGTCCGGGCTGACCTCTGCGAGCTTGACCCTATTGCCTCCTGCGGGGCTTTCCCTGCAACATACTTGGTCCCTCTGGGCCCCTTGTGGTGCTTAAGGCAAGTTCAAGTACTAGTCGTTTCTCTAACATAGCATGGTGTGATTGTACTGGTTCCCCATAGCGTCTTAGCATACGCAGTATGAACGAAATATCATTAGGGAACATACTCGGTTGCTAACGTAACCTTGGTTCCCTGGGATACGGGAACGAGTGGACGCAGTACTCGTTTTCATTTTCCGTATCTCAGGGAACCGAGGTTAC
>NW_015736435.1:0-358 GCF_001515625.1 Sinocyclocheilus rhinocerous
CCGAAAAAAGTTACCGTTGGGTACCGGCACCGAAATTCAGGTACCGATACTGGTTAAAATGTGAACGGTACCCAACACCAGTGATCAAATTTTCTGTTGTGTGCATGCATTAGATGCAATGGCACCTTTTAAAGTATTCCTAATGAGTCAGTTTTAAGCGATCCAACCCAAATATGCATATTTTACGTTCAAACGACAGTTATAATCGCTGGCTAATGACAATTGTAGGATTTTTATATTTTTGAAAGAAGTCTCTTAAGCTCACCAAGGCTGCATTTGTTTAATTAAAAGTGCAGTTAAAAATACAATAACCATAAAATATAATTTATTCCTGTGATGCAAAGCTGAATTTTCAGCA
>NW_015736436.1:0-358 GCF_001515625.1 Sinocyclocheilus rhinocerous
TCTGCGTGGCCGAGTTGAAGAAGAAGGTCTGCAGAACGTATTTTCTGAAGGCCACGTTATACGGCCGCTGCCAGCTGAGGATGACAGCACTGGGACTGAGCGGATAAACCACCAGATCACGCACACCTGTCGGCTCTGACAGATCAAACACAGCCAATCACAGAGCAGAGTCAGTCACGGGGGGCGGAGCTTCATTATACAGCCCAACCAAAAATCATTCAGACACCACATATCATTTTTGATATTTTTTTGATATATTATCTTAACTCTTTCCCTGCCAAACACCGAATTTGTTGTGTTTTCACTGTTATATGCTAGGGGGCGCTATTACGCATCTCCTGAATGAGTCTAGAGTCAC
>NW_015736437.1:0-358 GCF_001515625.1 Sinocyclocheilus rhinocerous
AGGATCTTGTCTCAATCCACAGACTCACTCAACTTCAGGAGCAGAACCATGTCCATGGAGTCACTCAATGATGAGGGTGAGACACACAAAACACCACACAAGGACACACATGCATTCAAACACAGTAGATATACATTAAAATATACATAAAGGTTTGAAATAAGTACGATTTTATTAAAGAAATTAACGCTTAACCAGCATTAAAGCATTTTCTAGCATATCCATCATTTTATCACGATAAAGACATTTCTAACGTCCATAAAATATTAAGCAGCATTACTGTTTTCAACATTGATAATAATTAGAAATGTTTCTGAGCACCAAATCAGCATATTAGAATGATTTCTGGAGGATCATG
>NW_015736438.1:0-358 GCF_001515625.1 Sinocyclocheilus rhinocerous
TTATACACATAAGCAACTCATGATCCGGTGTTTTCAGCATCTCAGTTCACAGTAAATGCTGCGTCACATGATCTCCATCCCTGCATCTGATCTAAGTTTAGGTCACTTTAACAGGCATTTGGGAATGCAACTTGCCACTATTCACAAATTTGTAATAAGAAGCGCTCAAATGAGAAGCCTTAAGGGCTCCCTGCATTTTTCGGCCAAAATATAATTTTGATGGTTTAAAAAATAAAATATATAATGTTTGAAAATGAAGAAAGTAAGGCAACCATAAATATTAGTGTTATAATTTTGCCGTTGTATATTAAAGGACATTTTAAAGGGGTCATATGATGTTGCTAAAAAGAACATTATT
>NW_015736439.1:0-358 GCF_001515625.1 Sinocyclocheilus rhinocerous
ACTCTCCTTCATGTCATTTCAATCCAAAATGACTTTTTTTTTTTCTCTCAGTGGAACAAAAAATGCTGCTGTTTTCAATATAATAACGGTTAATACGGGGCTGCAGTCCAGCTTTAAAATAACAACAAAAAAATGCACAGTTTGACTTATATTACGTTATATTTCCAGTCCCTAAAGGGACATTATAATGGAAATGATAAATTACAAGCACACTGTAAAAATTATTTTGGTAACAATTAAAGCCTTTGTTTATAATGCACTATAAAAGTAGTCAACGCATCAATTATGCCTGGTGATGCACCTTATAATGCACTGTATGATCTGATCTCATGAATAATTGTAACCTCAGTTATAATAC
>NW_015736440.1:0-358 GCF_001515625.1 Sinocyclocheilus rhinocerous
AATCATTCTAATATGCTGCTCAAGAAACATTTCTGATTATTATGAATGTTGAAACAGTTGTGCTGCTTCATATTTTTGTGGAGACCTTGATACATTTTTGGTAATTTTGTCGTTACTGTCACTTTTGGTCAGTTTAATGCATCCTTGTTGAATAAAAGTATTTATTTGTAGCATTAAAATTAAATTGATTTTTAATGTAGCATTAAAATTAAATGCCTACAAATTAGATGCAGGTGTTTCATCAAACTGTCTTTTAGTTTTAGAAAATAATAGCTTGTAAAATGCACCTGCAGGAAATAAAATGTTCCTCCACAAACCTCAATATCGTGGTCACTTAACCCAAAAACACAGAGACACA
>NW_015736441.1:0-358 GCF_001515625.1 Sinocyclocheilus rhinocerous
TTTATTTTTAAGAGTGTAGCATAATGAGCGAATTATAAGCAATTTTTTGTAGGCTGGTCATTTTTGACCAGGAACACCACAAGGTGGGAAAAAATCCCAGAAAAAGTACAACAATTATTTAAAAAAACAAAATTGGGGGGAAGTTGTTATGCAATGTTTGAGCAAAGTCAGTAAGTTTTAGTCCAGTGTGATAACATTAAGTAGCATTTTTGGAAAAGATAAAATCCTCTCCAGGTCACAACATAAAAAATAAATAAAATCGATCCGAATAGAACACTTACTACAAATCCATTGCATCTTCCAACCAAGTCAATTTCTGACCTTTGACCCCAGGGAGGTCCTGAGAGAGACGCTGTCC
>NW_015736442.1:0-358 GCF_001515625.1 Sinocyclocheilus rhinocerous
GTTGATGATCCAGTAGAAAGGTTCGCTGATGCCAGAGATCTGCTGAAGTCTCTTGGAGCCTGTGTGATGTTCCTGAACCTCATAGATGACAAAGCTGGCCGTCATGATGGAGTAGCCAGTGAGAACACAGAGAGCAACCAGGATGCTGACCAAACCGCCCACCCTTGAGGAGACAAAAAGAAAGATCTCAATCTTAAAGACATGGACTTGAAGACATGTGAGTTGAGAGCATCTGACCTTGTGTATCCACTTGTATATACTAGAAAAATAAATAAATAAATTATACATTGGTGAATTTTGTATAGTTTGTATATTTTATATATACATACATTTGTTGAAAGAAGTCTTTTATGCTCAC
>NW_015736443.1:0-358 GCF_001515625.1 Sinocyclocheilus rhinocerous
TGCGACCATAGTTGGCTAATGATGCTTTTGGGAAACGCACCCCAGTTTAGACAAAGAGAAACCTGCAGTAATTCACAGAATTGTCCAGAAACAGTGAGAACTTGGGCTACTAATCTCACAATCTGATTACACTCGTAAAGTGTAACCCTTCCCAGCAGGCCTGGCGCCAGGACCAGGACGCTCGAAATACATTATTTGGATAACACTTAACTAACACTTTAATACACTTTACATTTAACTAACATTAATTAATGGAACCTTATTGTAAAGTGTTACAATTTTATTAGCATATATGTTTACAAAACACTGTTAGATTAAACAGAAAAGCAAGCAGGTGTGCATGATTTGGCATGGCAGC
>NW_015736444.1:0-358 GCF_001515625.1 Sinocyclocheilus rhinocerous
GCACTGAGCTCAGCAATCACACTCTTAGCTGGGATAATAATGTCGTGTTCCGACTCATTTGAGACCACAACTGGTAGTCTGCCTGGTAGATCAATGAGACAGGGCTTTACTAGCAGCCCTCCAGGCAGAGAAGAGGATGAAGGGTACTCCATGATAGCAGACCTCTCAGTATGGAACTCTTTAACTGATGCCACTCCCTCCAGAACAACTGTTCCTCCAGCTGGAATGAGTTTTCTGTCTCTGCCTTGCATCCTCACCAGTCCGATGTTACTGTCATGGCTTTGTTCCTGTCTCAGTTGAAGTACTTTCAGCACCGTTCTGTAGCCGTTTGGGACAGGATGGTAGCTTGCTGGACTTT
>NW_015736445.1:0-358 GCF_001515625.1 Sinocyclocheilus rhinocerous
TATGTCCTCATTTGTCACAAAAAACGCGCACACACACACACACACACACACTCAGACACTCACACACACTCACACTCACGAGTTTTAATGTTTGATGCACACAGTCGTGTTTAAAATGTCTCTCTGCTTATCTATCAGCTGCTGAAGTCAATAATAACCGTGTGGGCGTCAATCTAATGCCTGCTGACCCCGCCTCCAATGGAGCTCCGCCCACATCTGCACCTGTCCTGGGAGAAGGCCCCGCCTCTGAGAGGGACCCCGCCTCTCTGGATGGCCACGGCCAATTAGAAGAGTTTCAGGGCGAGATGATAACCAATGAGGAAGCAGTGGAGAGACTGAAGGTACGAGGGGGCAGGGC
>NW_015736446.1:0-359 GCF_001515625.1 Sinocyclocheilus rhinocerous
TGAAGATCCTTTAACATCAACAGACCACGTCCCCACCAAAAAAAAATGGTTCTTCTATGCCATTGCTGTGAAAACTCCCTTTTGGAGCCTTTATTTTTTGTATGAGAGCGAGTAAATACTGACAGAACTGTCTTTTTGGATGTTCCTTCAAAACACTGTGTACTTCCATATTGTTTTGTGAAATGATGACATCTGCTGGACACTTGGGAACAAAACAATCCACTAGTTTGGTAATGGGGGAAAAAACGAACGAAGAAAGCCGGAGACTAATATTTAACAAGAACAGAAAACAAAACAAACCAAAAAAAAAAGCCTATGCCACTTGGAGGCAGCATCAGTCTTGGGTAAACGGAGTGTTT
>NW_015736447.1:0-358 GCF_001515625.1 Sinocyclocheilus rhinocerous
TCAGTATAAATGTATGTTTATTATTTGTCATGCACGTATGATGCTGTGGACGTGTAAACAGTATTTCTCATCAAACAGCCATGTGTTATCAGCTCTGGCAGTGTGTTTTCAGGATCTGTGCTGCTCTCTGATTCTAGAAGATCATTAAAGCTGCTGGCATCTAATCGTCTCTCTTTCTTGCTACTATGAGTGTTTTTCAGACAGATCAATGCTGATGAAAGTGACCCGCCCACAGCATTAAAGCATGGAAATACATCAGCTGTGAATCTCAGATGGGACGTAATTCACTTCAGTCATGTAGAGAATGTTTTTGTTTGCTATGCAGCATATGTAATGTTAACATTGAGAGCATTTGCCC
>NW_015736448.1:0-358 GCF_001515625.1 Sinocyclocheilus rhinocerous
ATGGAGTTTTATTTTTTATTTTCACTTAGATGGGGACAACATGAAGGGGAAGCCCTTCAGACTCAACCGTGTCGATCGATTAAGTGCACTTAATTTCAAATCTGAACTACGTACAAAGGAGGGGAAAAAACGTTTCAAACAAGGGAATATTTTACAGACGCTTTTTCGGCAAGTTGTATTTTTCTAAACGGAATGAATTCAGGTTTTTGAGTATTTGTTTTTGACACACAAGTGTTCGTGGATTTAACAAAAAAGAAAAAGAAAAAAAAGACAGAACTCGCACCCCTGTTGTAAAGCAACTTTAACCGGTCATGAATTTTGTATAATAATTTATCCTTTATTAATTTTCTAACTGACC
>NW_015736449.1:0-359 GCF_001515625.1 Sinocyclocheilus rhinocerous
ATGGATGACGAGAAATAAATAAATAAATAAAAACTCTAACATCCCTAATATTACCAATATAATAGCCATACATACTTACACATAATTTAAAAAAAAAACTTGCAACATATAGAAATACATTTTAACATGCTTAGTCATGTACTGCTTTAACTGAATCTGGATTATTCATTATAATGTGTCACACACACTGACTGTGGATTACCTCCAGTTTCTTTCCATCTTCATCATGTACAGACATGGTGACCTCCACGTTTTTAGGCGTCGTCTTACTGCCTTTATCAAAATCCCCCTGAACCAGCGTCACGTAAATGTCATTCCGAACATCACCTACAAAAACACACACAAAGTCTCAGTGTTGC
>NW_015736450.1:0-359 GCF_001515625.1 Sinocyclocheilus rhinocerous
TTTTTATTGTTAATGTTTTCATATTTGATGTTAATGTGATGTGTAGCAGATGAAGTCATGCACTTATATTCTTGTGGTAGCTGTGAAATCAGTCTACAAAACAAAGCATAGAAATTCACACACATTTAGAGAGACTGGACATTCACTTTTCAGGTGACAAACTTTTAATGAATTTTCTTGCTTTCAGCTTAATAATATTCAACCTTTTTTTGTTGTTTAGATTAATAGATTTATATTGGTTTGCATTTTTCTTATGTCATTTGGATGCATTAAAGTGACTTGCATTAAAAATCGCCTGGCTGTAAATGTAAAACTTTTTTTTTTTTTTTTTCAGTTCCTTGTTTCCTACTGTAAGCATG
>NW_015736451.1:0-359 GCF_001515625.1 Sinocyclocheilus rhinocerous
ATATTTTTCTGGAAACTGTGATTTCTTGAAGAATCTTTGATGAATAGAAAGGTCAAAAGAACAGTATTTATTTGAAATAGAATTGTGTTACATTATTACTGTCATTACTGTTCAATTTAATGCATCCTTACTGGAAAAAAAAATTATTGATTTGTTTCAAAAATAAAAAATCTCACCGATCCCAAACTTAGTAGTTTGACGACTTTGCTTTTCAAAAGAACATGAACTATTGATTTTAAAAAAAGAGAGAGAGACATTAAACGTGTAACAGTACATTTCCCCTTTAGTTACTAAAAAAGTAAATGGATCAAAAATGTAAAATGAGTTTTTCCATTACAGTCTTTTGTTTCTCTGACTCG
>NW_015736452.1:0-358 GCF_001515625.1 Sinocyclocheilus rhinocerous
TGTTTCCTGAACCTGCAGAGTAGCCTACAATGGGTCTGTGCTCACCAAACAACTGGTCAACTGGTCCCCTTCTTTCATTTTATGGAAAAGGTCTGCTTGAATAATCTGCTACTGTAGATGTCTCCTTCTGATAATGAAATTACGAAACAAGGAAAAAAAAAAATTTAAATTAACAGCAAATTTTTAACATGTAATAAAAAAAGATTAGCCCATACTGTACACAAACTATATGTTGACGGTCAACTTTGCAGAAATGATGCTACTTTCTGGTTATCTTCAGTGTGAAAACTTGACCATGTTGCCTACTACAAATATGAAAATTACCAATGAAAATTAGCCTTTGGGCTGACTTGGGTAC
>NW_015736453.1:0-359 GCF_001515625.1 Sinocyclocheilus rhinocerous
AAACAAAGAAACACAGTAAAATAAAAAAAAAGAAACGCCCACATAAAGAAATTTCTTTCCTAAAAGTGTTAGAAACCTTTTCTTCACACTCATCTCTGCCATCATCCATCCAGAGAACATGTTGCGAAGCCTCCACACATCTCTCCTACTTCATCCCTCGCTTCATAAAATGCCACCCAATTTGATGGGGGAGTAGTCAGCCCTTATGGACATTTATTACTAATTATTCATGTATCGAGCGCACTTCACAGAATACTGTATACAATGTGTTTGACACAACCTTTAAATTTAATTCGAAACAATATGCAAACATGTCTGAAATGTATTTCACTGCATTACACAAGTGTTTTGTATACTTG
>NW_015736454.1:0-359 GCF_001515625.1 Sinocyclocheilus rhinocerous
TAAAGTAAAATAAATGTATTCACACATTTGCCAAGGATAAATCCTCATTAAACAACAATGGGGTAAAACGTCACAGTGGCTGAAAATGTCAGATCAGCAGACATAAATTAGAGTTTACTCCATTGGAGTTTATTAGGTTTGGCCTGATATGCCCATACGCAACCTATGTTGGTGTTGCCCAAGACAAGAGGGGCTTGTGGGTAATCAGCCTTCAGCTGGAGCAGCTCATCTAAAGATCCAGGGTTGATCCAGGTCATTCTCTCCCCACAAAACCTCTGAGTGGTTTGGTCCTTGACCTCTGCCAATCTCTAAACACCAAAAAGCAGAATAGACCATGATTACACAACATCCAAACATGT
>NW_015736455.1:0-359 GCF_001515625.1 Sinocyclocheilus rhinocerous
AAAAAATATTCCCATAAGGTTAGAATTTACTGGTATTACTATATTTGTGGGGACATTTGGTCCCCATAATGTAATACCAGTACACAAACAGCCTCTAAATATGCATTTTATTTTCTATGATTGAACTGTTACTGTATACAGTACATAGCAACCTATAAAGGGTGGCTCAACTGTATCCACTTTACCACCTTGTATATTTCTTAAAATGCCATGTAATACTTTTAACATTCATGTTAGAAAATATGTATAGACAGTTGAAATATCACAAATATCATTTTTTAAACAGAATTTGCGTAGCATATGTGTAAATGTGGCTTTTATCCTATTATCATAACACTGTACAACTAAACAGCATGTGA
>NW_015736456.1:0-358 GCF_001515625.1 Sinocyclocheilus rhinocerous
TTATAGTAAAATGAGTTACAATCAGCGGCATTAGAGTGTTTTTGACCAACTTAAGTAGGACTTAAGTACATATTTATATCTAATTTCATAATTCTGTTGTTTCTGAAATGTGTTAAAATTGTACTGCTGCATTTATGGTCAACTAAAACATACTTTAATGCCATTTCTTTTCAAACTTGTATGTCATTTATTGAAATATATTTGTAGTTGCACATTTGTAATATTGATGAAGTTGCATTTTAGTACATTTAAAAATATGTGAACTTTAAATGTAATATCAGTTTGCACTACATTTAAAGTTATAATCAAATACACGTGCTTTAGTATGTTAGTCAACACATCAAAATAAGTGTACTTC
>NW_015736457.1:0-359 GCF_001515625.1 Sinocyclocheilus rhinocerous
AAATATCCTTTTTCGCTCTTATTGGCCTGTGTGGTTTCGCTTCAGATTATAGTTTGTAATATATGCAATTTAAAAGAAGATTTCATCATTAACAAACGTGAAAGCTTTGACAGTGGCAATAATTTGTATATCTTCATGTTTAGCAAGATTTTCTCAGAGCACACACACTTACCACTGTCACTTTTTTGCAACCTGGCGTTACCAAATCTGTCTGCGTCTGAAGCCGCTCAAATGTAAATCTGGTCTCAAAGAGAAGGCTTTTTCTCCATCTGGAAAATAGCACCTTGCCTATAGATTGATGTGGAAAAAAGCCGATCTGTGTTTTGAAGGTCTGACTTAACGTATCATGTGAAATTACT
>NW_015736458.1:0-359 GCF_001515625.1 Sinocyclocheilus rhinocerous
CAATTGGTGACGCGTAGCGGGAAGCCGCTGAGAGGCTTGAAGGGAGGATCAATGCTTTCCAGCAGGTGTCTTCTCCGAGTAAAGAGACGCTTCTATTGATTTCTGAGGCCGCAGCCACATTTTTAGACCGGATTGCTTTGGGCGCGCTGAATTTGGTCTTTTTATTCCACAGCAGCTATTTGAATAACGTTCAAATACTTTTTGTACTGCAAATGAAACTTTAATGACCCTGTGTTTTTGTGTATTTATTCAGAAATGTCTTTTGCTTATTAAGGCTGCATGTATTTGATCAAATATACAGTAAATACAGTAAAAATGTGAAATATTATTATAGTTTAAAACAGCTGTTTTCTGTGTGA
>NW_015736459.1:0-359 GCF_001515625.1 Sinocyclocheilus rhinocerous
TATATTAATTGTAATATATTTGAGTTATTACTACTTCCAGTCTCTGGACGCTGTGTGCTTGTGTTTGTCAGACGGTCGCTCCATCGGCGTGGAGGGCATCCAGGTGTTGGGCACCGGTAACCTCATCATCTCAGACGTGTCTCTGCAGCACTCAGGTGTGTACGTCTGCTCCGCCAACCGACCCGGAACCAGGATGAGGAGAACCGCGCTGGGACGTCTGGTGGTGCAAGGTACTATAAACACACACACTATCACACGAGTCAAACCTGGGGTTCAGTTCAGTTTAGTGTAACTGAAGCACTGCACAGAGACAGACTCATCAGAAAAGCTGAGTATTTCTAACTTCAATTATTGTCAGA
>NW_015736460.1:0-359 GCF_001515625.1 Sinocyclocheilus rhinocerous
AACTTGGGCGATCCCCAGAAACTGAAATTTGGCTTGTAATTTGTGGTTTGGCATGGCTTTTGGCGAGAGCTTGGACATGGGGAACACCTTGCGTCTTGCGCCGCAGCTCCTGCCAGCAGTCTGTAGCACACACTCCAGCACCGCAGCTGTGGAGGAAGAGAAAGGAGGCTCTGATCTCAGTGTTTTCAGGAGGTTAAACAGGGGCGTGCTACACAAATGCTGCGCAACAGCACACAGACCTGAAGTGTAGATCGTCATTAGAGCAATCAGCCCTTTCCACACTCAATGCATTAATCATATTGTCAGTTTTAACACATTTTCTTATTCATATTATGATTGTCTGTCCGTTATTTCACTGT
>NW_015736461.1:0-359 GCF_001515625.1 Sinocyclocheilus rhinocerous
CTGTTATGATTTTGATGTTTTATAGGTTACAGGGATGGAAGGCTATATTGATGCCTTGGATGTGCAGGCATTCTGAACGCACTACCCCTGGCTGTGTGCTTTGTCCTGTCTGAACACAGGCTTCCAGTATGGCTCACCAGATAAGGAAACATTGAGCGTTATTTAACCAGGATGAGATTCATATCTAAATAGGCCTTAAGTAAGGCTTTTGAATAAATACACCTGTTGGCAGAATACGATTTGTCTGGCCTGCGGTGCATGGACCAAGTCATGATGTATATCTATGATGATTCAGATTTTCATCAGGCCCAGATGAATCTCTCTTTGCACTTTAGGCTCTCGCTGTACGTGTTCACAGT
>NW_015736462.1:0-359 GCF_001515625.1 Sinocyclocheilus rhinocerous
AAAAAAAGTAAAAATATAAGCAATTATTTGAAGCTTTGCAATGACAAAAATGTTTACTTCAATATCTAGTTGGCTATTTGTCAAGTCCTAACTGACGTCAATGGAAAAGGAAAGTCATACAATTTGATTTTTTTTAATTATCAACATGACTGTCAATTCATAGTTAGTAAATATTCAACAAAACAAGTAAATCAACAGATAATTTAAAACCAACCAAATTTTCAACATATCACGTTTGATTTGCTCTAGATTTTTAAATAATACAATAGGTATAAACTGCTTAGACTAGTCTTAAAAAGTTAGACATTTATTTATTTTTTTCTTCAAGACTAGTTGTAACTTTTTTAATTCAGTTACAG
>NW_015736463.1:0-359 GCF_001515625.1 Sinocyclocheilus rhinocerous
GTCCGGGGCAACAACCAGGAGGTTACACAGAGCATGAAGCGTGTCAAAGAGCTGGAGCACGAGAGGAACCTGTGGAGGATTTGGATGCAGCTGTTTAGTGCATACCTAATATATTTGGAGAAGTATAAATTGTTGATTTGATCCATTTCTCAATGAAAATACTTTAATTCACAATGCTGTTCAATAACACCACACACATGAATAATAACTTTCCTGCAGAGGCATAGGTACAGTTTATGTCATCTGTTGAAGCAAGAAGTTTAGCTTTAATTATGTCACTGTCGTGAACCATTTTTTAATAATTGTTGGTTGGTTGTGGTGAGGAATGTATTAAACTTCTCTCTTTATTGGGAATTTCC
>NW_015736464.1:0-359 GCF_001515625.1 Sinocyclocheilus rhinocerous
GACTCTTGTAGCAGCAACATCCAGCGAGAGTTCAACATGTTGCGTGTTTTGTACTCTTACACTGGTTTAGAAACAACCAAACGCTCAGAAATTGCTAGACAATTTAACAATTAATTAAAAGAAACAGAAATGAACCCAGAGAATTAAACAGGATTTTTTACGAAGAAAGAATAAAAGTTTGTTTAATGAAATGTACTCATCGATCAACGGTTGTGCCACTTTCTCACACTGCATTTTTGCGCAAAACGAATTAAAAAGAGTTCATCAAGACAAACTTTGTTAACCTGATAAAGTCTAACTAAAGAGATTGAAGTATTTTGAAAATCTGTAAGGTTGAAGATTTCAAGATTTAAGTCATT
>NW_015736465.1:0-358 GCF_001515625.1 Sinocyclocheilus rhinocerous
TTTACTCAAGTACTTGATTTGTGTACTTCGTCCACCACTGCTGAATTAAGCAAAAAGGCAAAAAATAAGTGCATGAATGAATGAATGTGTATGTGATCTTAAATGACTAAGTGGTTTGTTTTATAAATATTAATTCATTTTTTTAGTGTAAAATTATTATGAAGACCGGCAGCACAAATGAAACTGTATATGACTCACTAGAGACAGTAACATTGAATCTGTATGTGGTCTTTCTGCTCCTGATGATGATTACTTGATAAAGTCCAGAGTGTGTTTCTGGTGTTTGTGATGCTCAGAGATCCTTCAATACCACGACTGAGGCACCCTTGAGCAAGGCACCGAACCCCCAACTGCTCCC
>NW_015736466.1:0-359 GCF_001515625.1 Sinocyclocheilus rhinocerous
AAAAAAAAAACAATTATAATTTATTACTGTTATATGAATAAAATATTTTACGGATTTAAAAAATGTCTAGACAGAATGATTAACATGGCTGTATTGCAGAAATGAAAATCATAATTATAAAATTGTACAAAAAAATGCTGAATCTTGAAAAATTTCGGTCTTACCAATAGGCTTCATTTTCGTTATGCAAAATATAATTTATTATTTTTTCTTTGGATTTTTGGTGAAATATGACCTGCATATGTTTTTGTGAGATTCGCTCAGTTCACAGGGGACAGATTTTAATGCTGTCTGACGCGGAGCTGAACTGCCCCATGGCAAAATCTAGCCCCACGCCGACCCCACAGCCCACCCCGAAC
>NW_015736467.1:0-359 GCF_001515625.1 Sinocyclocheilus rhinocerous
CTGTTTTTGCTGTGGAATGTGAACTGATGTGAAAAATGATGGTCTTAATGAGGGTTTTGTTAATTAAAACTAAAACCATGAAAATATTACTTGCAAAATAAAAAATAACTGAAATAAAATATTAAAACGCTTAAACTTATTTTACTTCAGCTAGTTCCTGAGGCAACACTTTCATTCACTTTATCTTAAAATAACTAAAAAGAAACCAAATCTAAAAACTTAAACGTAGTAAAAACTTATTATAGGCCTATACCTACTTAAAATTGTAGTATGTTGTTCTATTTATTTATTTTTAACTAAAATGGACAACAAATCATCAAAACAAAATCAAATTAAAAATATTAACAAAAACTATAATA
>NW_015736468.1:0-359 GCF_001515625.1 Sinocyclocheilus rhinocerous
TCAAATTTTGAGCGATGAAGATTAACAATATTTCAGAAAAAGTATTTATAAAAAGTATTTATAGATTGTTCTCTAATTTTGATCTCCACTATATATAGTTATTAATGAATAAATATTTATGCATATAGAGCCATCTAGAGGAAAACAGAGGTATTTCTTGAGCACTTTATGACCAATGATTCACACGCACACACACACACACACACATTTTTTAATGAAAAGAACATGAAAAGTGCTTTTAAAAGTTGACCGCAATCTCTTTTGTGATGCCTTTATGTTCAGTGTTTCCAATAATACACCCCAAAGGTGTGATGTGGAACCTGATTCACCAGAGAGGAGTGATAGGAGGAGAACTGAGA
>NW_015736469.1:0-359 GCF_001515625.1 Sinocyclocheilus rhinocerous
CCTGCAGAGTTTAGCTCCAACCCTAATAAAACACACCTGAACCAGTTAATCAAGGTCTTACTAGGCATACTAGGTGTGCTGAGGCAAGTTGGAGCCAAACTCTGCAGGACACCGGCCCTCCGGGACCGAATTTGGAGACCCCTGCACTACATGATAAGAGGGTCTATGGTATCAAGTAATTCTATGTGGTAATCTGTGCCAGTAAAGGGGTTGAGATTGAGAGTTAGTGATGTTTACTGTGGAAAAACTGGCTTGATTTGGACTGTTTTTGAGTTGTTTATGGTGGGATAGTCAGGGATGGAGGTTACTGTGAGGTAGGCATGGGCCGGTATGAGATTTTGACGGTATTATAACCTTAA
>NW_015736470.1:0-359 GCF_001515625.1 Sinocyclocheilus rhinocerous
AAAAACTTATAGGCACGAGAAGCACAGGCCAAGTTACCATCCAAGGCAAACAGTTCAGCTGTCTCCTTGACACAGGTTCACAAGTAACCACAGTCACCAAGTCCTTCTATGACGAATACCTACATGAGCAACAGATCGAACCACTCTATAACCTTCTGGAAGTTGAAGGGGCCAATGGTCAATCTGTGCCCTACCTTGGATATGTTGAAGTCACAATCACCTTCCCAAAACAGTTCCTTGGAGCTGAATATGAAGTCCCAACATTGGCCTTGGTTGTTCCAGACAGCGGCACTTCAGGGTACCAGATACTTGTTGGTACAAACACACTCGATGTAGCATATGGTATGTGCAGAGAGAAA
>NW_015736471.1:0-359 GCF_001515625.1 Sinocyclocheilus rhinocerous
GCTTTTCAGTATTAAAATAAAACCAACAACAAACTATATACTCATGTCTCAATTTTATTTTTCAAGCTCCTCTTCAAACAACATTACACTTACACTTAATTCACTTGTCATCGTGTACGTGTCATCGTGTTGTGATTGTGAAAAATTACAACAAAAAAAAAGAAATGAAAACAATACTAAAATAAAAAGTAGTGATAATCTAATGGAGATGAAAAATAATTACATGAAACTATATGGTACAATAAACAAATCAGAATCACAACCATAAGACATCAGAATGTCAAACAACTTGTGGTGCAAAATATCCTTAATCTCCAAAACATAAGGTGCTTCTGTGGTATGTGCAACTTTGTAAGCAT
>NW_015736472.1:0-359 GCF_001515625.1 Sinocyclocheilus rhinocerous
ATAGCAACACCCTGGCAACAGCCCAGAACACCATAGCAACTGCATTGCAACGTAGTATATGCAACTCACAACACATCAGCAACTACATAGCAATAACCTGGCAATTGCATAGCAACTATTCAGAAAAATTATTCAGAACACTCTAGTACCCGCATAGCAACACCCTAGCAACCATATAAAGTAGCGATACCCTAGAACCTACCTAGAACGCCACGGCAACGCATTAAATGCCATTCAAAAGACATCATCAACTGCATAGCAACACCCTGGCAACTGCTTAGCAACACACTAAAAATCACTCGGAACACCCTAATTTCAAGGTTTTTTATTTGTCAATGCCACCATATGTGCAGACATAC
>NW_015736473.1:0-359 GCF_001515625.1 Sinocyclocheilus rhinocerous
CTCTGAACCAAACTGTGACATGCAGGGTCTCAGAGAAATTCACTAAAAGATGATGTCCTCTACAGATGACAAACGTCTACGCCTGGGTCCCAGGAGGATAAGATTTATATTACAAATTTGTTTGGGAAGAAAATCGTGACTATATATTTTGACATATTGTATTGTTCCACATACAGTATTGCAAGTGCCATTAATGGTAATAATCATAATAAACATTCAACACGACTGATTTAAAAAGATGAACTGATTTAAAATGTAGATTTAAAGAAAAAGAGATCATGTTTACGTCAGCAAATCGATAAAAAATGCCACAGAAAAAAAGCGTCACCGTTCAGTCTGTGTACAAGCACTGTTTGAAG
>NW_015736474.1:0-356 GCF_001515625.1 Sinocyclocheilus rhinocerous
CACTCACTCACTCACTCACACACACACACACACACACACACACAGTGGAACAACATTAGTGTATAAAAGACCGGGGCTAGTTGTCACAAGATCAGATTCTGAGTCTTCAGTGATACAAATGCTTAGTAGATTTGTATGTAGGATGAAGGAAAGATCCTGCAGCATTTGAGACACAGATTCAGACATTTGCTTTGTTGTGTTTTTATCTAATGCAGTGACATTACTTTCTGAAGTGTGACGTAAGTGTTCAAGTGCTATTCTGGACAACTGCAACAAAAGAGTCAATATCATCTGGTTCAGTACTTTGGAAATGTATTAGGTTACAGATTACAAGTTACCCTATTTAAAATGTAATA
>NW_015736475.1:0-359 GCF_001515625.1 Sinocyclocheilus rhinocerous
ACAGTTTACGTGATTTGGCTCTTCTTGTCGATTTCATTTTTTTTTTAATTTCTTCGCAATGTACCAAACACATCTATCCATTATTGGTGCGTAGAAAGCAGAAACTTGAAATACCAGCGCGCTAGCGAGAGATTGTACTGTAGTAGTTCACGTTGACCAAAACACACAAGAAAAAGCGTTTAGTTAAAATACATTTTCGGCCATCACAGACATTCGCATTCGGACGGGATTAGATTTCTCTGAGGAGAAAAACAGTAGGTAACGTTAATTTGCTCTGGAATTTTTACAGAGGTCGTGTGAGAACAAGACAGACGTGGCAGATTCGGACGGGATTAAAATCTCAAAGTACGTCTGTGAAA
>NW_015736476.1:0-359 GCF_001515625.1 Sinocyclocheilus rhinocerous
ACACACACACACACACACACACAAAGTAAATGGGGAAGTTTGGAGCTTTCACATTCACTTCCCCAAAATCTGAATGTGAGATACTTTTATGGACACTTGTGTAATGTCATCTCTTTTCTGGAGTTGAGTGCTCTGCAAGTCTTTTGTTTTTGGATTAAAAAAATCCCTTAATGGAGATTCAAACAATATAATAAATGAGTTTGATGAGATTAATGAGGATAAATCAGATGTCCTCTTGAATGCTTGGTTCTGATTTCGTATTTCGATAGGACTGTTTTTAACTGTAGCTGACCAGAGCATTGTGACTCCTGAGTGGGAACCCGAGGGTTTTGAGAGTCTGTGTGTTCTCATGTTTTCCC
>NW_015736477.1:0-359 GCF_001515625.1 Sinocyclocheilus rhinocerous
AGATGATAACTTTGTCTAGTGCTCTTATGAATGTTTTTAACATGACTTTGTGAAAATGTAACTACTATACTAAATTAAATAGCATAGACTTCTTCATGGCTAGTGTTTGCATATTTCAATTCATTCTGTTACCTACTTGTTCTACAGATCTGTGTTCTAGTGTTAAATGCTACTGTTTTTGATAGCATCAAACAAACATTTCAATTTTTATTGAAAAAAAAGTAGTAAAAAAAAGTTGAAAATCTGTCAGTTTCTGACAGATAATATCTTGATGTTTATTTGCTTTTGCCTTACCAAATGTGGTAGGCCTATCCAAAAAAAACAAAGTTATTTTTGAACATGAAAAATGTACCGAGTTC
>NW_015736478.1:0-359 GCF_001515625.1 Sinocyclocheilus rhinocerous
AAAAACAGGCGTGAAGGCCAGAACAGGGCATAGCAGGTAGAGCTGGCCCAATACCAGAAACACACAGACACAGCCGACTACATAAGACAAATAACGAAACAGCACAAGACTGCAAGCACAGGGAGACTTAAGTAGGGCAGGTAACCAGGGAGACAGAGGTGGAATAACTGAAACAATAATGAGGTAACAGCTGAAGACTGTGACAGAAACCCCCTGTCTAAAGAGCGGATTCCAGACGCTCCACAGTCCGAGGCACAAAACAAGAATCCAGGAGGGTGGTGGAGAGGAGGCGGAACAGGGGGAGTGATGGTGGGCCAGGCCCGTGGAGTGGGAGAGGGCCTGGAGACTGTGGCAGAGCA
>NW_015736479.1:0-359 GCF_001515625.1 Sinocyclocheilus rhinocerous
AAAAAAAAACAGCATTTATTTGAAATAGAAATCTTTTATATCATTATAAATGTATTTACAGTCACTTTCGATTTAAGGCAGAATAGAAGTAGTAATTTTTTTAAAAACAAAACTTTTGAACAGTAGTGTATGACATAATATGAATTGCTGGTAGCACTTTATTTTACAGTCCTGCTACTCATGTACATACTATGTACTTATTATACTAATTACAATAACTAGGTAATAACTAGGTACTAACCCTGAACCTAGCCCTAAAGCTAACCCTACCACATGTAGTTACCTTATATTACCCGTACTTTCTTATGTAGGTGCACTGTAAGTACATGTAAGTGCACATACTGTAAAATAAAGTGCAA
>NW_015736480.1:0-359 GCF_001515625.1 Sinocyclocheilus rhinocerous
CACTGTTAGATTTCAGTTGACTAAATTTACTGTAGATTTAGTTGAACAAAGTCTTATGATATTTAGTCGACTAAAGGGGTGGTCACACTAGACTTTGAACGTGCAAAATTTTTTCGGACTCCGCTGCGAATATGGGCTGGAGCAGGATATGACATCACGCACCAAGGTTTCCGCTCAGTTATCACAACCATAGACATAACGTCATATGTCTATGATCACAACATGGATTCAGATGTGCTTGTACTGTGTATTTTGCGATGGCGTCGACTCGGAATGAGTTCCATTCTTTAATTCAGGAGCTTCGGCTGGATGATGATCGCCACAAGGAGTACTTTCGGCTCTGTCATATTTTATTACCA
>NW_015736481.1:0-359 GCF_001515625.1 Sinocyclocheilus rhinocerous
AATAATGTTCTTTTTTAGCAACGTCATATGACCCCTTTAACTAATGTATTTAACTAAAGTAACAAGTGATTATACATACTTATATATGTATAATGTTTAAGTCCTACATAAGAAAAAAAGTTTATATTTTAATGTTTATTTCAGTTTAATATCTTACCCCATAGAGTGCATTATGTGTCGTTTTGTTTGTTTTTACAAACCGAAGGATTAGTTGAAATATAATCTGTTTTAAACCAGGAATGTTGGTTTAATACTTCATCAAAAAGTCAAATTTGATGTGAACTAACTTAAGTGGTGTTATTGTGCCTTCTCCGTCCAGCGTGCTGAGTAATGAACACGGCCCAGAGGCCTACGAGCTT
>NW_015736482.1:0-359 GCF_001515625.1 Sinocyclocheilus rhinocerous
ACGCGCTTTGACGCTAATGTTTTTCCGAAGCCCTCCCTTAAAGACGCTGAAATAAAGTCCATCCCCTGAGGAGACACTGGCATTAGAGTCAAGCCAAGTCGCGAAAGTGCCACCACTGCGGCACCGATTTATTCGCAAGCACTCGCTGCCACTATTGACTCGGCGGATTAGCACGCCGCGCATGAGCCCCCCTCGGCCCCCACCGCCAGGATCCATGAGAACAGAATGGGGTCAGAGGCACGTTAGGACAGAACACACTTAGATGCACCAGATTAGATTATTTGAAGCCCTTTGCCGAGCTCTCGTCTTGACAACAAATATCCCCGGGCCACTCGGAGATGGTCACTGGGCGACTGCTC
>NW_015736483.1:0-359 GCF_001515625.1 Sinocyclocheilus rhinocerous
TTCAATTCACTCGAAGTTTGAAAAGCTCAGTTTCTCCATCTCTACTCACCAGTGACTGAACTCGTGTTTACTATAAACTGATTCACGATAAAAGGAGCGAAATGAGACGCGTCTTCTCTGTAACGCGTGTGTGTGGATGCGCTTTACTCACATAAGTAACGCTAAAAGATGTTAGATAAAGCCCGTACGGGCTGCATTGATTTAAACACTTTAAATGCTTAAAAGCACAAACCGTTCTTCAGCTGAATCACAACAGCGCGCCGCAGCCTTGTGACGTCACAGCGCCACACCAAAATAAAAGTCCTTAAGATACAGCAGTGCAATGTTCCTAGAATAAAATATACACAAATAATAGTTGA
>NW_015736484.1:0-359 GCF_001515625.1 Sinocyclocheilus rhinocerous
ATAACTGTAACAATAACTAACAATGACTATAACATTAACTTTAACGATAACTGTAACAGTAACTGTAATGTGTAACAATAACTATAACTGTAACAATAACAGTAACTGTAACAAGAAAAACAATTATAACTGTAACAATAACTAACAATGACTATAACATTAACTGTAACGATAACTAGCAATAACTATTGATAACTAACAATAACTGTAACAATACCAGTAACTGTAACAATATCTGCAACGATAACTGTTACAATAACTACAATGATAACTAACAATAACAGTAATTGTAACAATAACTGTAGCAATAGTGATAACTGTAACAATAACTAGAATGATAACTAACAATGATTATAACT
>NW_015736485.1:0-359 GCF_001515625.1 Sinocyclocheilus rhinocerous
TTTAGTTGAAAACGTGTGTAAACAAAAAAAATAAAATAAAAAATAATATATATATATATATTTCACTGATTCATTTGATCAAAAGTAATTCCTTTTAGTAATTCCATTTAGGGTTTATCATGGATTGCCTGCATTTACGGCCAGCAAAGCAACACGTAGTAAAACTCAAATAGTGTTTTTATTTTTCAAATAATAATTGCAGACCGAATACTATTTGTGCACACCCCTGATATAAATATCAGTTGTCACTCTATATATCTCAACAATACAGTATGTCTTAAGGCTGGAATACACTACACGACTGTTCACTCAGAAACAGTGAAAGTAAAGCTTCTGGAAACAAACGCTCCTCAAAAGAT
>NW_015736486.1:0-359 GCF_001515625.1 Sinocyclocheilus rhinocerous
TATTGTTTGATTATCATGATAAAACCTGGGGGAAAAAAGGGGAAAGACTGCGTTAACAGCACTGTTTTTAAGAAGTGAGATTGCATTAATGTGTTATTATTGCATTATTATTACCTAAATTCAAAATAGAGTCTGCATGCTGTCCCGACACGTTTCCGCTGCCTTTTGATTGACAGGATATAATGGGCCCTGATCATCACTTGATTTAAACGACTGTCCGATAGTGCTGATAATTGCTTTTATCGGGCAATACATCGGTGCATCAGAAACAAAAAAAGCTGTGCACTTACGGTCAAAGAGTGAATTTGCATTTTCATTCAGCCCATCTGCCTTTTTTCACATTGGTCTAAACAGACAAA
>NW_015736487.1:0-359 GCF_001515625.1 Sinocyclocheilus rhinocerous
TCTAGATAAGTTACTTTAGCCTCTAATTCTCTCCTCTTTTGGGTCTTAGCTTTACTCACTAAAGAAGCATAGGAGATAATGTGGCCCCGTAACACCGCTTTAGCAGCATCCCATTTTGTCGCTGAAGAAACAGGGGAGTTCTGGTTATCCTGCCAATAATGAGCTATTTTCTGCTTAAGGAAGATACGAAAATCATCATTATTCAAATGTGAAACATTAAACTTCCTATAATTGGATTTAGGAATAGACACATTAACATCAAAGTCTAAGTAAACAGGACTATGGTCAGATAAAACAATAGGGCCAATACGGCAAGATTTCACTTTGTAAATACAATCAGATGGTGCGAAAAAATAATC
>NW_015736488.1:0-359 GCF_001515625.1 Sinocyclocheilus rhinocerous
CAGTGTCACAGATAGCTTATTTGGATGTTCTTATCCAAGAATACTTGGAGTCTAGAAAAGCAGCCTTTCCGGAAGTAAATCTAAAACCAAAACATCATTACCTGCGACACTATCCAGGTCTGATACTTAAATTTGGTCCATTGATCAGATTATGGACAATGAGATTCGAAAGTAAGCATAGTTACTTCAAAAGATGTACCAGACATTTGAAGAATTTTAAACATTTGTGTCGCACCCTTTCTGAAAGGCATCAGTTGTTTCAGGCCTATTTAACAGCTGGGTCTTGTCCCCCATTCTTGCAACTAAAAGATAGTTCTCCATTTTATTCTGAGCTTTACAGTGAAACTGTCAAAGATGCA
>NW_015736489.1:0-359 GCF_001515625.1 Sinocyclocheilus rhinocerous
ATATTATGTTTAATATTGTTTAATATTGTTTTAAGCATAAATATAAATTAAATATAATTTTTTATGTAAATCATATATACAATAATAAATATGAATCATTATTATTTCAATTAAAATCTGCCTAAATCTGTGAGGTAAAGAGTTGAAAGCACTTTGTTCTTCTTTCTTTCTCGTTCTCTGTGCTGTTATGTTCTCATGATGTCAGCGTGTCTGTGCGGATGCCACCCAGTGTGAGCTGGCACACAGTCGGCCGACCGGCCAACCCCCGAACCCCCCAGCAATTACCCTCACTACCCATAAGCCCCTCCCCGGCCCTGCTCCTTTCCCAGGGGTTCAGGGGCCACTGTACTCACTACACC
>NW_015736490.1:0-359 GCF_001515625.1 Sinocyclocheilus rhinocerous
ATATTCATTCAGTTTTGCAAACCAAAACTGTTCACCACCTCAATTACAATCTGGTTTCAATAATTAGATGTAGGATGAGAATATTAATCATGCAATCCATTCACAATCATACCCATTTTTAAAGAACAGAACACATTTCTGCATATTTCTGAATATATACTCAATGGCTGCTAACTCAGCATGTCACACAGCAAACAAGACTAAATATATTTAGCTGAAAGCTCAAGCCTTGCCGAGTGATGTCTTTCTGCAGACTGAGCCATGATGTATTGGGCGATGCAAAAGCCCTGCAGAACTGACACAACTGCAGGATGAGAAAAGAGCAATGACCAGACAAAAAAAAAAAAACCTTTCAGATG
>NW_015736491.1:0-359 GCF_001515625.1 Sinocyclocheilus rhinocerous
ACAAAATCTAGACTTTGTAAAAGAGCATAATAGGACCCCTTTAATTATATATAAATTGAAATGTTAATATAATTAAATTAAAAATATGACAATAATTTTATTACTGTAATTTAATATTTACAAATGAAAAAGATAAGATTTAAAAAATGTATAGTTTCTCTGTAATTATTCTGTATTTACATACTATCATACCATGACCACCAACTTCACATTTATTTCTGTTTGGAAGCTCACAAAATACAATTTGTTTTGCCATTCTGATTCAGATTGGAGTGTGCAAGATACTCTGTCCAGTTTTGAAGATTTATTACTTATCTTGTCTTGGCAGGTGTTTGTGGAGTATGCAAATGCTGGAGACT
>NW_015736492.1:0-359 GCF_001515625.1 Sinocyclocheilus rhinocerous
ATACCGTGATATAAATTTTTGGTCATACCGCCCAGCACTAATCTGAACATTTCTGAATATTTAATGTGAAACATGGGTTTGTTAAATGTTAAATGTACACCTTTAATGCAACCTAAGACGCTTTAGATAAAACCATCTGCCAAAATGTTACGTAAAATGTAAATGTCTTGAGTGTGTAGATTTTTAATCACACCACGATGTCAGAAAGATCAAACTATTATTTCTAAAGGTCAATGGGACAGGAAAACATGACAGCATTTTTTATTTTTAAAAGCATTTGCTAAATGAATAAATGTAACTGGTTAAAAGCACAGGGACAAATGACAAAGAAAATATTTTACAATTATTTTAGACAAAAA
>NW_015736493.1:0-358 GCF_001515625.1 Sinocyclocheilus rhinocerous
ATGACAGAATTTTCATTTTTGGGTGAACTATTCCTTTAAGCATTGTCTGAATCTGGGAGTATATGTGTTGCACAAGACAAGTTTCCGCATATTGTGTGCACACTAGGGTTAGCATTAGCATGTCAGCTACTCTGAGGTGCAGCAACCCAGGACAGACTCACCTCACCTCAGTCCTCACCCTGCCCCCCGTACCGCTGACATTTGACCTCCACTCTTCCGTCTGCCAGTGAGGTCTGACAACAGCTCCCTTTACAAAGAACAGGGTCTGACCCTGGCCCTGTGAGTGTGTGTTTCATGTCGACTCGAGCCGAACTGAGAGGGCACAAGCAGCTCTTTGTGGGACAGAGGTGGCTGGGCC
>NW_015736494.1:0-359 GCF_001515625.1 Sinocyclocheilus rhinocerous
TTTAAAAACACATTGTGGTTGGCACAAATCATGTTTATCGCTGTTCATTTTAAAGATAAATAGTCACTCTATATTTTATTTAATTTTATTTTATTTTTATCATATTATTGATATTTCACATTAATGTTTATATTAGTTGTTTAATCTGTTTGCTATTATAAGCTGGAAATGTTTTAAAGATACAAATTTAAATTTTTTTGTCACACTAATCTAAAACTGATTATTGAAATCGAAATTTTGAGACAAAAGACATAAATATTAATTTAATAGATTTATTTAGAATTATTCATCTATTAGAAATACAAAACTTTTGTAACAATGTAAAAGTCTTTACTGTCACTTTTAAACAACTGAATGCA
>NW_015736495.1:0-359 GCF_001515625.1 Sinocyclocheilus rhinocerous
TGGAAGATGGAATGGTCTACTCTGTAAAGGAGATCCTGAGTTCCTGACATTGTGGTCGACATTGGTCGACTAGAGTACTTGATCTATTGATCTACTGGTCCAAGAGACAACATACTCGATCCCAACCTCCTAACAGAGTTTCACGCTTCCCATCCACAAGATCCAGCTCCACGTGGTCGAGGTCATCCACCACGACGTCAGATTCTTCGGCCCTCAGGAGCGGGCCGTGAAGAGGGGTGTTCTGTCATGGACACACCAGGCTCATTCACCTATCAGCGATCACAATCGCCTGATTTCTGAGCACGCACACCTGACAATCATCACCCTGCACTATAAGAGCACACAGTTCACTCAGTCAC
>NW_015736496.1:0-359 GCF_001515625.1 Sinocyclocheilus rhinocerous
TAAATACAGTCTGAAATAAACAGTACTTCAATGTGAACAAAATAACAATAATAAATGTATACCCTTTGACAACTGAATAGAAAATAGAATTGCAAATATTCAAATTAGGTTACCATTCCTTTTCATATCTTTTGATGCTAACTTAATAAGGTTAGATTAGCTTGCTAATTTATTAGCATACCAAGCATAGGGAATGCATGACAAAATGTTAGCTTAGCAGGCTTATCAGTTAGCATGCTAACTGAAAACCATGGGTCTCAGTTGCTAATAATAAAGTGGATTATTTCGTATTTGTACGCATAGGAGAGTTCTCAAAAAAAAAAAAAGAAATCCACTTAATTCACAACACGTGCATATGC
>NW_015736497.1:0-358 GCF_001515625.1 Sinocyclocheilus rhinocerous
TAACAAACCATACATCAACGGAAAGCTTATGTATTCAGCTTTCAGGGGATGCATGAATCTCAATTTCGAAAAATTTAACTTTAAGACTGGTTTTGTGGTCCAGGGTCACATATTTGTGTGATTTGACATTTGACTCAAACCTGTACTATACAGTCTTTGTGGCAGCTGACCCAGCCTGTGTTTTGAAACTCTCCAAAGCGTTTCTTTGTGTGTGAGAGCTGAAGCAGACGCCTGCAGGTGAATGTGCTGCTGAATCCAGCGTTAAACACAAGCTCTCTTTCATTACACAACAGAGCTCCTCAAGGCTCCAGTTTATCCATCAAAACAAAACCAATCACCAGGATATATACCATGAAGA
>NW_015736498.1:0-359 GCF_001515625.1 Sinocyclocheilus rhinocerous
TTTTGTCTTTGTCTTGCTTTAATTTCTGCAGAAATTATCTGGTTTTACACACAGTTTGAGTCTGTGAGCAAAAGAGATAACGAGCAGGCCCACAACTCAATGTCCCTATGGACTATATACTACCTTGATCATTGTATGTGTAATTACTAGTTAATGATTACACTCAACAAATATATGTTAAAAAGATATATGAGATTAATACAATCAATGCAAATTAGACAAAATCAAAAATTCCCATAACAGGTATCACTCAGATGTCCATTTCTGTGGCAGTGGGTGAGATTACATTGGCTGTTATTCCAGGTGTGGTTTCCACAAGCTTGACAGTTTAGCTCAGGGGTCGGCAACCTACGGCACGC
>NW_015736499.1:0-358 GCF_001515625.1 Sinocyclocheilus rhinocerous
CACACACACACACACACACACTCTCTCTCACACACACACACACATTCTCACACACAGATACACACACACACTCTCACACACACACACAGCTTTTCATATTCCTCACATTCTGTGTAGTCATTAGTAGGGGTGTGTGTGATATTGACAAAAAAAGAATATCTCGATATGTTCTGGGATTTTATCGATAACTATAATTAGACGATATTGTGCTGAGTGTGTTATTGTGCTGATATCTGCTGACTCCTGAAGTGTTTGATATTCTTCATATTCTGTGTGCGGGTCAGTTCACAGCAGTGACAGAAACTAATCTTTGCCAATAAGTTTAAACTGATTTTTACATTTTATGGGCATTTTTACC
>NW_015736500.1:0-359 GCF_001515625.1 Sinocyclocheilus rhinocerous
ATTCACCGTATAGTCTCGATTTGCGATGGTTGAAACTGTGTTCTGAAGTTCTGAAACTCACTTCCTTGATACTCCAACAACAGCAGAACAAAGTATATTCCAGACGCAGGCACTATCGATTATCCTTTGTTCCGTGTCTCCATTTACATTGGCTGGGAACTCAGTCGCTGCTGTACTCGCTCTCTTGATACACAAGCTACGGCAGTGTAAAGAGTATTTCAGATGCAGATACAAACTAGAAGCCTTTAATCCATTAGGCCCAGTAAATCGCAGACGCAATCAACTTTTTGCTGCGAAAAACAACAAATACGCCCATTAAGGGTGCTTTCACACTAGCACTTTTGGTGTGCACCCGGGTT
>NW_015736501.1:0-359 GCF_001515625.1 Sinocyclocheilus rhinocerous
ATTCCCCCGCCCCCACCACCACACATTTCAGAATGGTATCATTTCTGATTTTATTTCTAAGCTGCCAAAAAAAGCATTCCTTTTCAGAGTCAGAAAGTCCTTCAGCAACTAGTAAGAATATACTAAACCAATAATCAAAATGAAACAGGTCTATAAAAACTGACAGGTCTTGCTTTATTTGCTAGTATTTGGACTACATTGGTATATCTTTTAGAGTTGGCAGTGTTGCAGTAATTGGCCATTTCTCTCACAGTGTGACAGACGTTGTTCCTGGAGGGTTTGATGGTTGTCTGAGTGAAGCTCCTGGCTTTGGCTCAGAGGAGGAAGCCTTACAGGCAGAGCCATCCGTCCATCTACAA
>NW_015736502.1:0-359 GCF_001515625.1 Sinocyclocheilus rhinocerous
ATTTCCCAGGGAGTAAAATAAATAAAAAAAAAATTAAAAAAAAAAAAAAAATATGTATTGCTTTTATTATTACCTTGTCCCAGAATCAGACTTTCTATCTTAAAATATGAAAATTCATCATACAAATATGAATAATGACATTTTTAATTCTACTATAAACACATTTCAGCTGTTTTTTTAGCATAATTTCTACCACAACCAACAATCTTGGCCCTAAATTTTTTTCAAAATACTTTTTCATACTTACTTCCTAAGGTGTTTACCAAGATGACTAAAATCACCTTTGAAAAAAAAAAATGAAGTTAAACAAAGTGAAAGTATCAGCCTTTTTATTTAAAATGATTATAAAATGTAATTTG
>NW_015736503.1:0-359 GCF_001515625.1 Sinocyclocheilus rhinocerous
TTCTCTTTTAAATGAATTACTTATTCATAAATATCAAGTCTTTTGGGGAGTTGCACCACATGACATTTACAACCTGAACTAATCTTTCCCTTTCATAAAAAAAGGTTAAATGATCAGATATTTTAAGAGACTTATTGACATTGGTTCACTCACAAGGGTCTGCAGGGGCCGTCTCCATTGACATCATTATCTGTTTTACGTTTTGTTTTTTTCATGCATGTTGGTCGCACCACATGAAAATCATTATCTACATTTTTGGAAAGAAATTGTCAAATTGTACAAACATTGAAACAAAAGAGATTTTCTCCATTTGGGTAGATGAAGGAATTGATCCAAAGATCCTGGAACAGTTTGCGATT
>NW_015736504.1:0-359 GCF_001515625.1 Sinocyclocheilus rhinocerous
CACTTTCTTCATACGGTTATAAGCGTTTTCCTCCACTGCCGCTCTTATGAGTTCAACAAAACACAATTACGGTAAAGTTACTGTAATAAAATGACCTAAGATCTGATTTGATGCCTTTGTGTGTATTTTTATCAGGGTTATTATTGTTAACTATTAACTATTAACTGTTAACTATTATTGTTAACATTTCCATTTCTTAAAATAAAACAAAGTGAAAAAAAAAAATCTAAAATTACTAAAACTAAATAAATTAAAACTAATAAATCAAAATTAATAAATATTATTTAGACATTAAAAAGACAAACAATAAAATAAATAAACCTTGAACTAAAATTAATGTGAAAACATTAATAAAATCT
>NW_015736505.1:0-359 GCF_001515625.1 Sinocyclocheilus rhinocerous
ATAATGATCTTTAAAATAGCATCATATGACCCCTTTAATTAATAAATCTGTATTTATGAAATGACTTAATTTACAAGTGTCATGTCTGTGATTTTTATTCATGCAAGCTATAGCTTCTGACCTTTAGAAAACAAAACAGACTGGTGATTTTATGACATCAGTTATTCCTTTATTTATTCAGAAATGCAACTATCATAAAGTGGCCCTATTATGCCATTTCCAATTTTGCCTTTCATGTGGTGTGTAATATAGCTGTATGTGAATGTAAACAATCTACAAAGTCGTAAAGCCGAAAGTGCACAATAAATAAAGTCATTGTCTCCCAAAATAAAGAATCGACTCTGTACAGCCTAAACGAG
>NW_015736506.1:0-359 GCF_001515625.1 Sinocyclocheilus rhinocerous
ATATATCACAATAGAAAACAGTTATTTTAAAATGCAATAATATATCTAAATATTGCTGTTCTGACAGCATTTTAGATCAAAATGCAGCCTTGGTGAGCATAAGATCAGAAATCTTACCGACCAATAACATTTTGAACAGGAGCGTACATGTATAAGGTGGCTTTGATGCAGCATCTCAAAGTCTAAATCCTAGTCTTACCTACAAATTAATTCATTTGCTGCCCTGCACGCACTGATAGTTCCTGCAGGAAATGCAATTCTAGTTTCAGAATTAAAAAGACGATTTAAAGCAGATGATGTCGAGTTCATCGGAGTTCACCGGCCATGAAATCCAAGAGTGTTAAAGAAAACAAACAGAT
>NW_015736507.1:0-359 GCF_001515625.1 Sinocyclocheilus rhinocerous
ATGCCAATTTCATTTTTGGGTTACTATTACTTTAAAAACATGAAAAGGACTTTTCCCTTTACACAATTCAAATTGTACACTTCCTAAGAGCTGCCACTGAGATGAATGGGAATGCACATGGAAAAACTAAAACTAAGACTAAAATGCGACTAAAATTAAAAGATTGAAACAATGGGTACCCAGCCGTGCAATTCTCATGTGAATGTGTGAGTCTTAAGCCAGTCGGAAACTCCACAGTGAGACTGAATGATTGACCAGGCTCCAGTCGTTCAGCCCGTTCATACCAACTCCAGCCCCTCAGATTCAGATGTGGATGACCACTGACCCAATTTCTGAAATTGTGGTTAATATTTGAGGTC
>NW_015736508.1:0-359 GCF_001515625.1 Sinocyclocheilus rhinocerous
ATGACTTGAAGACTTGCTTGTGACTTGAAAGTCCCACCTCTGATAATATGTATAATGAATGTATTAACAGTGGCGAAATGATTACTACTATGAAACAATGTAACATTTCGTTAATTGCTAAACCGGATAAAGATCCACACTTGATAGAAAATTGATAGACCAATCTCTCTTCTAACAATTGATTATAAATTAATTACTTTAGTATTTGCTAATAGATTACGAGAAGGTTTAAATAAAACCTTCCACACATTTTATTTGGAAAAACAAATCCCAAAGACTTAAGAAAAGGGTTCCTACTAAAAAGAAAGCTGAACACTTTATTTTGAAGATGTTAATAGAACTTTTAAAGTCAATTGGAT
>NW_015736509.1:0-359 GCF_001515625.1 Sinocyclocheilus rhinocerous
ATGTTCCACTAACATTAAGAAAACTGGACATTTCAACACTTCCATAACCAAAACATGATGTTTAGAACAAAAATGTGTAAGCTGGGTATTTGCTTATATATAATTATTCAATTTCATAGTCTATGAACCAACTACATTATTAGCATTAATAATGATGATGATAAAAATAAAGATAAATTGAACATTCACATCTACACACAAGATAGGTGACCCCATTTCAAAGCAGCTAATAGACATCACCACAAAAAAAATAACTAAGAGACTAAAACACATTCACTTTCATACTGTCACGTCAGGTGATCTTGAGTAAAACACTATAAATAGACAGAACTGTGGTGTGCAGCTCATAACTGAATACA
>NW_015736510.1:0-359 GCF_001515625.1 Sinocyclocheilus rhinocerous
ATGTGATTATTTTAAAGGGGGCTGATTCTGTTCTATACCCACTGTATATTGTAACTAAAAAATAAAAGATTGGAAATAAAAAGTCTTCTTAATTACATAATTACAAAAATAAAGTAAATAATAATAAAATTATTTGCACTGCAGATACATTTTCTTTCTTTTTAATAAATCTTATTTGTTTGCTCTCTGTTCTGCTGTCTTTGTTTGTGTGTCTAAAACATTTGCTTGCAAGTAGAAAGGTTTTCTTGTGAATTGAAAAGTTTTGAATGCAAGCGAAGCTGCATCTCAAAGGGCAGTGTCTATGAGCCAGAATGAAAGACAGGGTTCCCACTCTTTCATGAACACCAGATTCAAGGACT
>NW_015736511.1:0-359 GCF_001515625.1 Sinocyclocheilus rhinocerous
ATGGTCAAGGACATTTTTAAGCTTTTTTACATGAGCGTTACCCATCCAACTTGTCTAAAATAAAAATAGGACTAGTAGTGGTTCATTAAAAAATAGTAGAGTAAATTAAAGTGGATATTTCTACTATAGACTAATTGATAAATAAAATAAAACAACAACAACAATAATAATAATAATAAACAAAATTTTTACCATGGTTAAAGAGATTTTAAGGCTTTTTTCATGAGTTACCCATCCACCCTAAATAAAATTAAAATACAAATAATAGTGATTTCAAATAATACTGTTAATAATACTGTTAAATAATACTGTTAATTAATTACAGTAAAAATAATACTGTTAATTAAAATGGACATTTA
>NW_015736512.1:0-359 GCF_001515625.1 Sinocyclocheilus rhinocerous
GTGAATGACTGTAGACTGTTAAGTGTAGTGTGTCATGAATACCAATGATGTAAACTTTGTAATCAACATGACAGAGTGCTCGAACTTTGAGGACTCTCCCTGAAGACGGTCTCAAGCCCCCCGCGCTCGCAGCTCATGCTAAAAAAAAAGTTCGCAAGAAAATTGTCTTACTTGTTAAAACATAGAAAATACACACGCATTCATTTAAAAATCATTCACGCCTTACTTCCAACGATATATATTACCTGTCGGACGTTAGAAAAACTTGTTTTAACTCAGAATCGAGCACTCTCTTACGCGGAGGGCAAGAGCTCTTTTAAACTTTGCGTATTGAAGTTTATAGATTTTAAAGGGGCAAC
>NW_015736513.1:0-359 GCF_001515625.1 Sinocyclocheilus rhinocerous
AGGAATAGACGTGTCAGTGACTGCTGAATAATCTCACCTAGGCTAATCAGGGGAAAAAGGGAATTCTGCAGGCTACAAATTTCCAGCTCGGTCTCTCGGGATGCGTGTCAGTAGCTTAATGTGCATATCCAGCCCCCTCCATTCACCAGCCCACTCACCCCCTCTGCTCTTGGCACAGGGGTCGAATCGTCTGGGTGGCGGAGAAGACATTCATCCATGCCAAGTTTATTAATGTAATACGTCCCCGTGCCCTTGTGCGCCGAGACAATGGTATTAAAATTAGTGTGTTGATTAAATGGAAATTATGCCACTGATGTGATTATTGCTTTAATAGGGCTAAACCCCTGTAACTGATGCTA
>NW_015736514.1:0-359 GCF_001515625.1 Sinocyclocheilus rhinocerous
AGATTTCTGTCAGCACTGTGACAAGGATTCTTTGAACCTACTTGCTATATGAGGCGACTGAACTGATTTTTATGCATATTTCCACCAAGGGTACTGTAGGCAAAAGTTGTTTGGGACATAATAAGGCAAAGTGATTTAATGCAAATGAACATAGACATGCCATGCAATAGAGCTCCATTTACTTCCATTCAGTGTCTTAGATTTAGGTCTATTGGCCATGATAGCGCATGGTTTAAAAGGTAAGTTGTTAGATCATCAGAGTCAAACAAACCATTGTTTTGCAATGGCTCCCTGGGATATCTGAGTTTCTGTGACATCCAACCAAATGAGTGATGGTGAGATACCAGTTCACCAGTGGG
>NW_015736515.1:0-359 GCF_001515625.1 Sinocyclocheilus rhinocerous
ATTTAACCCATCCAAGTGCACACACACAGCAGTGAGTAGTGAACCAACACACACAAGAGTGCGAGAATCGAACCGGCGACCTTCAAGTTACAAGCCCGACTCTCTAACCATTAGACCATGATTTGAAGAGGTTTAATCTCTCTTTCACCAAACTAATGTAGAATAGAGTGAAATGAATTGAAAACAGAAGGGTGAGGGAATGGAAATTTTAAAGGATATTAGTGAGTTAATTTCAAAGTTAGATGTATTCATTAAAACAAGAAAATAATACAATTAAAAAACATATTAAAAAAAAAAGTAATAGCGAACTATATACATGCATACATACATACATACATACACACATATATATATATATA
>NW_015736516.1:0-359 GCF_001515625.1 Sinocyclocheilus rhinocerous
AATCAAGACTTTGTAAAAGAGCATAATAGGACCCCTTTAAGCATAGAAGCCATCTTTTGTTAACATGACATGACATTTCAAAGTAAGTTTCAGAAAAGTTATAATCTGTAAGACTGTATTTAGGTTTCTGTGAGGGAACCTCCGAAGCTGCTCTCCTGACCGACTTCTCCAGTCTTGGCCTCACAATGCAGTTAATGGAAACCAGACTCCTCTCGTCCATCTTCCACCACTGACACCTTGTAACACTTGCTGGAGGTGTGTCTCATGCGTGTATATGTGTGTGTGTGTTTTGTGTGTGTGTGTGTCTGCGCACACGTTCACACCCATATGTTCCAGCAGGGGAGCTGTGGTCAGGAGGG
>NW_015736517.1:0-359 GCF_001515625.1 Sinocyclocheilus rhinocerous
GAAGGCACTGCTTTTGGTCTGTTCATGAAGCTCATGGCTCCTTGGGAGAAGCCAGAGAAGGATTTCATCTGGCTTTCAATTTTACGTTTCTTCTCTTGGCAGCCATATGGATCTGAAAAAGAAAAGAGACATTATGCTCATGTTTGTCTGCCTAATCTACTAGGCAAAATCAAGTGACATAAAACGGTACATTATATCAATATCTGTTGCCCTATTTTTAACTAGGCAGGGTTAGTACAGGTTGAGGGGCAACTCCTCAAAAAAAGGTACTTATGAAATAATAAGTAATTAATAATTTAAAGATATTTGTAAAATAAATACTTTTTACTTTGAAAAATATATTTATAATTTAAAAAAAA
>NW_015736518.1:0-359 GCF_001515625.1 Sinocyclocheilus rhinocerous
ATGACAATAGCAGCTTGTGCGACCCATTTATCGGTATATAGAGACAGAAATCCCAAATGTTTTTGGACATATGATACAAGTATTTCAGCTCAGCTTTTTTGAGGCAGCGGTTCATTGTTGTGTGCTTTTTAGGTGTGGCGTTTTGCTCCTCGCTTCTCTTTTTCTGTCTTTTCAGCTTCCCCCCACACATTGTTATTCTGCAAATTAAACAGATTTAGGGTTCGGTCTGTCTGCACACCAAAGATGTCATTAGCCTCTTTGTATGCAGGTAAGTCAATTTGTGTAATTTCAACTCCCTCAGACAGATGGTTGAGAAGAGTGAATGTCATTTAGTCAGAGGAAATGTATTCAGGATAGAA
>NW_015736519.1:0-359 GCF_001515625.1 Sinocyclocheilus rhinocerous
AGAGAAGAGAAGAGAAGAGAAGAGAAGAGAGACTGCTCAGCATATGTCAAGTCTACAGTGACAACGGATCATGCAAACTAAACAAGGAGAGTAAAGCAAAAGGTAACAATGGCCTGGATACCTGAAACATGTTTATTGATTAGTTCTTTATCCTCATCCTGAAGTTCCTCCCATCCCTCCAGCTCTGTGATGTCGTCGATTTTCTTCGTGGTGGCACGTGCTCTCTCAAGCTTCTCAAATATGCACTTCACATGGTACCACTCCTTCATTTCTCCTGCAGACTCACTGAATGGGTTTGGCACTATCTTGCCAACCCGGACCAGCCCCTTCATGATCTTGTCTTTGCATTTCTTGCAGCC
>NW_015736520.1:0-359 GCF_001515625.1 Sinocyclocheilus rhinocerous
ATACTTTCCGTACCCACTGTATATATATATATATTTATTTATTTCATTTTAATCATTTTTGAATAAACAAATCCAGACAAAAATTGAGTGTCACTAAATTTAAAAAAAACTATTAATTTATTGTAAGAATTTCATTAATGCATTCACAATGCAGCATCAAGTGCTTTATTGCTTTTATAAAATGGAAACTACAATTAAAAAGACACAAATTCTCATTAAATTGATATTTTAATATCAATTTCAAGTGTGAATCTTCCACTGGAAGATAAAGCCCCTGACATCTTGTGCAACGTTAACATTTGGCCTTCATATAGTGAACATACACTCACCGGCCACTTTATTAGGTACACCTGTTCAAT
>NW_015736521.1:0-359 GCF_001515625.1 Sinocyclocheilus rhinocerous
ATGTAAACATATACATATATATATATATATATATATAAAACAATAAGTATTAATATATTTTATAAATATAGTATTCAGTTTAATATTTAAATTCATAAATAGTATTATTTCTACACTGTAAGAATACTATTAAATTTATATTGACATATATTAATTTATTATAGCCGAACACAACAATCCAACGAAATCACAACACAAGCTCCAGTGAGTACTGAAGAGGAGTTTAATGCATATTCACTGTAATATCCACACAGGACGCACATGCAAGTGCTTAATAACACAAACCTAGGGGCGTCTGAGCTAGAACGTGTTACGGCTAATGCATTCATTAAAGACAGCGTCTGTCGTATTAGCACCGG
>NW_015736522.1:0-359 GCF_001515625.1 Sinocyclocheilus rhinocerous
GTTCTAAACAAATATGTCAGTGGACTTTGATGTGAGAGGACAACATGGGATTAACTTTTTCACCATTGGAAGCATTATTATGGATTATGGGCTCATATTTTGGTCAGAAGCAATGGTTTAAAAAAATGTGTTTCTTACAAACACACAGAATTTCAGTTCACAAGATGTTAATAGTCAGTAGAAAACATGTGTGGTCATTACTTCCACTATTCTGATTCTTGGAGAGATACAGAGCTTACTGTCAGTCACTCGGCTCACTCGGTCACCGCTTGCTTGAGTAGGTGACAGTTTCTGGATGGTGTGTGTGTGTGTGTGTGCTTCTCTGTATTGTGAAGGCATTGTTCTGAGTGAATGGCTAA
>NW_015736523.1:0-359 GCF_001515625.1 Sinocyclocheilus rhinocerous
ACAGTTTCCAATGTGAATAAGATGTTTATAATAATTTATAAGATATCTACAAAGAAAAGAAGCTGACAGTAAACTATCAACATTAAAACAAACAAAGCAAAGTACAGGCAGGAAAACAATCAAACTACAACATAAAAGAATAAACTAAACATAAACAACAAAATGAAACGAAACGAAACTCTAATGCATATTCGTGTTTGTGCTCTGGAGAGCTGCTTGCAGAGAGTTTTTTGCCGTGTTGAGCAGTGTAGCCAATCACGGACATATCTGTTGATTTCTAGAACTTCTTGATATGAAGAAAAAAGGTTCTCTCAAACTGTTCAGAATTAACCTGACACAACAGATGTCCACTAGGTTCA
>NW_015736524.1:0-359 GCF_001515625.1 Sinocyclocheilus rhinocerous
TAATGTTATTTTTAGCAACATCATATGACCCCTTTAATATAAAATGACACATATTTACATTATATAATAGCTGACGTTGGAAACAAGAGGTATGTAAAGGCCAATAAACAAACATATATTGGAAAACATGTAGGCTAAAACATGAATTATATTATACAATTATACAAAATTATAAAATCATACATAAAAGAAAGTAAAAAACTATAATATAGGCTAATGTAATGTTTTGTTTTGTTAAAATATGTATAATTGCTATATCAAGCAGGGGCTGGAAACAAGGGGTTTGTAAAGGCTAATAAATAAATACGATATTTTATTGATATATTTATAAAAATGTTTACAATTACATTTTGTGTTGG
>NW_015736525.1:0-359 GCF_001515625.1 Sinocyclocheilus rhinocerous
CTCGATCTCGTACTGCTGGCTGAAGTCCGTGAAGGAGTCGTTGCGAAACGCCTCCGTCTTGTTGATGACAGTGTTGAAGGCCTCGTGCGTCTCCAGGCAGAAGGTCGTGATGGAAACCAGGATGAAGAACAAGGAGGCGAACGCAATGAACTGGGAAGAGAAACAGAGAGAGAGAGCGAGAGAGAGAGAGACGGAGTTAGTGAGAAGTCGGGAAGATTTGACATTTTTTACAATGTGCATTTGTCCTTGTTTTTACTTGGCGAGTCCTAAAAATGCAATGTTTTCATGGACACAGTTAAGTGAAGGTGTCACATTTATCTGTGCAAGCTCTGCTAAGCATTGTTGTGTTTCAAAGTACT
>NW_015736526.1:0-359 GCF_001515625.1 Sinocyclocheilus rhinocerous
TGATGACAAAGCTGAATTTTCAGCATCATTACTCCAGTCTTTAGTATCATATGAGCCTTCAGAAATCATGCTAATATGCTGATTTTGTGCTCAAAAAATTTCTTATCATTATCAATGTAAAAGAAATAGATGTGATATTTAATTTTTTGTAGAAACCATGAAATATTTATTTTTCGGGATTCTTTGATAAATTAAAAGAAAAATAGAATTTATCAAAAATATTTATTTGACATCATAAATGTCTTGACTCTTTATTGTCACTTTTAATCAATTCAATTCGTCCTAGCTGAATAAAAGTATTCATTTATTTTAAAAATCTTACTGACCCCAAACCTTTGAATGTGTGTAAATAAACAAAA
>NW_015736527.1:0-359 GCF_001515625.1 Sinocyclocheilus rhinocerous
AAAACTCCTTCACATACACCATGCACATTTAATCACCGCATCCATGCATTTCTTTCAAAAGAATCAGGAAATAATAGCCATATTGTTGTAGTTTGAAAGCTACAGTGAATCTTGAGTATCTGTGCACTCTTGTTTGTGAATGTTTGGGTTTATATAAGGGGTCTGACTAACATTGACATCTCTAGCCCACTCTTGGAGTACCTATTTGATGGTTATATACAAATATTCACCGGTTCAGAGAGCTGTAGGCAAAAAATACTGCAGTGTAGCTCTCTCTCACACAACAGTCCCTGACAAACCCCATCCCTACACCCTCCCTGCGCTGTCTGTGTCCTCTTTTTTCTGCTCTCAAGGTTATT
>NW_015736528.1:0-359 GCF_001515625.1 Sinocyclocheilus rhinocerous
ATATTTAAAGGCCAAATTCAGTATACACCTTATTGATGATGCATAGTTTGCACAGGCAAGCAAATTAACCCAGAATATAAACACAATGTACAAAGTTTCACATTAAATGTTTTCCCATAGCAAACCGTTATAAAGAAAATACTTAACCATTTAGCGCATTGCGTTCATATTCCGAGCTCACCTGCTTGCCTGAATAAAGTGTTTTCACATTAAACGTTTTAGAATGTCATGCAGTTTTTAATTGAAATATTGCGGTGAGTGTTTTATATGTATAGCAAATGGCCAAAACTTGCATTTTGTTCGCAAATCTAAAATAGACTAAATGTGAACATGCATTTACTCATCTCACTTGCACAAAA
>NW_015736529.1:0-359 GCF_001515625.1 Sinocyclocheilus rhinocerous
TGTTTGATTAGGGCTGGAGCTAAACTCTGCAGGACAGTGGCCCTATAGGGCCAAAGTTGCCCAGCCCAGGTGTACACAAACATAACATAGTATTCATAATGACAATGTTGGTAAGAAGTACACAGAAGCACAGCATAAATAACAAGCAATAGCTTTGGGCTTAGCATAAGACTGTCTCTCCTTCGCTGGCAGGATTTGAGATGTTAGCATTGGAACATCCAGATTATAAAACCAGGCAAAAGTGTTCAGAGAAGACCATTGTACAGTTGAGCATATTTCTTCAATAGATATTCTACTTGCCCACGAAGAAGCTCTTAGTGATGTTCGATTCTTGAACGAATCGTTCTTTTGAGCCGGTT
>NW_015736530.1:0-359 GCF_001515625.1 Sinocyclocheilus rhinocerous
GTGTACAAACACCTAGTACTACTGTTATTTAAACAAAACATAACAAATGGTTTGTTCGAACTCCGTGAGAACAGCTGTTTAAACAGATCAACACACTGAAATAAAACATAACCAAAATAAAAAAATTGATTAATAAAGGTTAATTAATATTTAAAATAGATGTGATACTGGCTAAATGCATTTTAAACCCCGTTTGAGACGGAAATTAGATACGATGATCAAAACGAACTATTGCTCCACATCATGACTGCTTAGACCACTAAGCCATTGTAGACCATGTAAGCATACCATGATTAAAATAAGAAACTTAATTGAAATATAAACAAGAACCGCCGGACATCAGATGAATAGGGAATCTG
>NW_015736531.1:0-359 GCF_001515625.1 Sinocyclocheilus rhinocerous
CACAGAAATACATTACAGTTTAACAGAGATTCACAGAGAAAACAGATTTTTAAATTGTAAAAAATATTTCACAATATTACTATTTTTTTCTGTATTTTTGATCGAATAAATCCAGCCTTGACGAGCAGAAGACACTTCTTTAAAAAACAATAAAAATCCTACTGATCCCAAACTCTGGAGCAGCAGTGTATACTGTTAGATCTGTACAGTAACGGCTGTGTTTAATGCAGGGCGTCGAACCGGAGGACTTTCCTCTTCTACTGCAGTCGCTCAAAACAGACTCTCCCATTAAAGACCTCTACTGCAACCCCAACAAGAAACTCTACAGAGGTAACAACTCTCAAACTCACCCGCTGTGT
>NW_015736532.1:0-359 GCF_001515625.1 Sinocyclocheilus rhinocerous
CAGCATCATACGACCCCTTTAATCAATTAATCTGTCGATTAAGTACTCGATTAATCAGTTTTATTTTCAGTATTTTAGTTGTTTGTTTTTTTTTTAAAGGTCCATACAGTGTGTAAACTGTGCAAACTGAAAAATGTATCTATGTAGGATATATGCTATACATTACATGATAAAAAAAAACAAAGAAAAAAAAACAAAGACTATTTCTATGGAAGACGAGAGCATCAAAACGGAAGTTAGAATCTATAATGGCGGCGCTCATCGGTTACTCAGGAAAAAGGTGGATAGTAATCATATTACATTTATATCCAATTAAAACAGTCCCTTTATATTTACTGCTCTGATAAAATTACCACCAT
>NW_015736533.1:0-359 GCF_001515625.1 Sinocyclocheilus rhinocerous
GGTCAGAAACACTAAGGCAAGGCAAGAAAACCAGGAACTAGGAAGTAGGAACTAGGAAGACACGGGGGAAAACATGGAAACTACTAGGGCTGCCCTCAACTAAGGATTTTTCTGTTGACTAGTAGTCAACAGAAATGCTGACTTAGTTTTAAGCATTAGTCAACTAATCGCACATTTATGAATAAACCATTTAAATCATTATAATGAGCCTTTAATTCCTACAAAGCCTAATAAGCGCTCAAGCACACACATAAAGCTTGCCATAGCGCACCGCATAAGCTATGATTATGAATGTGTCAGGGAAAAACAGTAAAGAGGCTGCATTAACATTTTAATAATTCACTGATAAACAAGTGCTT
>NW_015736534.1:0-357 GCF_001515625.1 Sinocyclocheilus rhinocerous
ATAGATAGATAGATAGATAGATAGATAGATGCTTATTTTTTTACACTTATGTTTTTTTTTCATTATTGGTACAATGTGATCCAGTCTGTTGGCAAACTCAGATGGTTGTGTTTGCTGTATAATTAATTTTAATGAACTGCTCTGTAGTTTTGGCGATATTTGTTGAAGTGTTCTGGATCTGTTGTCACGCACGCTGACTCGCATTGAGCACTTTTCTTATGTCACAGTTCTGCTGCACATCTGGCCCAGAGTTCAAATATAACTATTAGGTCTGGTATATACTCCGCTCACACCAAATCAGACCACAGACCTGATTTTTCATTCAAACCACATAGGCGGTGTAAAGGTTATGTTTCC
>NW_015736535.1:0-359 GCF_001515625.1 Sinocyclocheilus rhinocerous
TGGTTCTCACGTCAAGCATGCACATTTGAACTTCTGTTTACCATACTTATTGTGCATAATATAAAATAAAAATGTAATGTACTTTTTAAGATTAAATAAAATTGTAAGGAGTAAAAAGTACTGTTTTTTCTCCAGAAATGTAATCAATTAAAAGTACAAGTAACCAGTATAAATTGTACTTGAATAAATTACAAATCCCCCAAAATAATACATAAGTAAAGTAATCAAGTAAAATTACTCAAGTATTTTACACCTCTGGCCAGCACCGCGGGTGTAACGAGGAGTCAGAGGCGTGCGGATCCATTTGCAGCTTATATTTCAATCAAAGGCAGAGTTAAACAGGCAGTAATCAAACAACA
>NW_015736536.1:0-359 GCF_001515625.1 Sinocyclocheilus rhinocerous
AGGCAGAAGGCTGCCCGCACTGGCAAGGCAGCAGAAGCACTGAGAGTGCCTATGATCTTCTGGTAAATTTTATGTTAATTACATTTATAGAATAAGTTAATTGTTTAATGTGCATATGTTTTACTTTATGAGTAGACACCGCTATCTGTGAATTGTTTAAACCTGGGTTTGAATTCTCTCGTTTTAAATGTCTTTCCCTCTGTCATCTGTCCATTATCTCTATTTTTTCCTTTTTCTCTTGCACCACTAACACAGTTCTGTCTTTTTTCAGGAGCCCAACGATATTAACAACAGACGTACAGCTGCACTTCGAAGCCTCCCTGTGTACTTGCGCGAAGATGACTCTGTGTTTTTCAAGA
>NW_015736537.1:0-359 GCF_001515625.1 Sinocyclocheilus rhinocerous
ATAGAAAACAATTATTTTAAATTGTAATAATATTTCACAATAATACAGTTTTTATTTTTTATTAAATAAATGCAGCCTTGGTAAACATAAAAGACTACATTCTTTCTTAAAGCATTAAGAAAGCTTACCAAACCCAAAATTTTAACGGTGTATTTATAAACTTATTTTTGTAATATATATGTTTTAATATTTTTTGGTTCTTGTTTGTCAGTGGAGAAGTCAATATCTAAAGAACTGTTGTCATGGCATGTAATACAGCAAAATGAGGATGTGATGCGTCACCCCTCCTCAGACGAGAATAGAAACATCTTGAAGTTCATGAAGTACTGATTTACAGTCAGACAAGTTTCATCCTCCTC
>NW_015736538.1:0-359 GCF_001515625.1 Sinocyclocheilus rhinocerous
CACAAAAATATATATATATATATACACGACGCACACAAACACGCACGCACGCGCGCGCGCACACACACACACACACACATATATAATACACATTTAAAAAATATTGTAAAAAAAACATTTTGTTAAAAAATTCCAAAATATTGTCTCATAAGGCCTCAACACAACCACAATACACTGCTTACCACCACAAAACCTGCATTGGTGGCAGCAACACAGACATGAATGCTCACACTGCAACTGAATCTGTGAGCCGGGGCCCCTGTGTGACAGGCAACAGGGCTCCTGTGCTAATTTGAGAGGGTACAGGGGCAACGTAGCCTCTCCACTTTCATCAGCACCTCCTAACTATGCTGTCAAAA
>NW_015736539.1:0-359 GCF_001515625.1 Sinocyclocheilus rhinocerous
CCACCACCAGTATATAAACTGAGAACTCCATGGACAAGAATATACAATTACATATAAGCTTACCCTATCCTTCGTCTCAAGAATCTCAGGTGTCAGTTGTATCTTGAGACTGCAATCTAAAGCGCCGTTTTCCTCTTCATGCTGTTCGTCAAGATGTTATAAGCCATTATTTCTATCTGCATCAATGCACTTCTTTTTTTTTTCACACAGGGTGTGTGGTACATATCCCAGCTTACTGGATGTGTGTGTGCAAAGTACAGCTGCACCTCTCAGCGTCATCAACTGCGATCGTAAAAGAGAGTTCAGTACTTATTTACTCCAAGTGTCAAGCTGTGATTGGCCAGAGCTAATAGTTATGC
>NW_015736540.1:0-359 GCF_001515625.1 Sinocyclocheilus rhinocerous
CAGGTTCGATTTTCTGCGTTTTCGCATCAGTAGCAAGCATTCTGAGGAAAGGAAGACGAATAGGAAAGTTTCGGACTCAGTGCAGGACCTTCACAAACATTCACATCTGCAGCTTTTAACAGCAGAAAGGGGCTCTTCATGTGAAGCAAGCAGTAAACATGTATTTTCTCTGCTCAGAAACACTCTAATGATTCCTGCATAAGACAGTCATAGTAAAAGTTCACGTTATTGATGATGCATCTTATATTAAACCCATCAGATGAGCGCAAAATATGAATGCAATACTTTCTCATAGAAAACTATTGTAAATAAGACGCGTAATGTGCGTTTAGTTCATATTCTGCGTTCATCTAATATAT
>NW_015736541.1:0-359 GCF_001515625.1 Sinocyclocheilus rhinocerous
CAGCTTATTACTACATTAGTGGTATGTAAGTAGCGTAAAGGTACAGAAAACTTCATTCTAGACTTCATGGCTCACTAATCACTTCATTTTACAGTATGTTCTGAATGACAGAGCCTCCTCTCATTCGAGCCCACAAAATGTCCCATATGAAAAGTGTTCTACACTACAAGTACATTTAAATGTTTTACGACCGATCAGGATAATTTTTTTTTTTTTACATTTTTATTGGTTACTTCATTATGAAACCAATTAAATTTTAATAATTTAGTCATATATACAGCATAATGTATAAAATATTCAGCATCAGGGGCGGCCTTACCCATTAGGCAAAGGTAGGCGACCGCCTTGGGCCCCCAAAA
>NW_015736542.1:0-359 GCF_001515625.1 Sinocyclocheilus rhinocerous
ATATTGACCCCAAACTTTCTGTTTCATTGTCACCTCATACTGACTTACCCTGCAATGCTTCTAATTTTGGCTCTGTTGTGCTTGGCCCTGATAACTGCAGCTTGCAGCTATATTTATGATTGGTTTTCTTCTGTTTAACTGGGGGTTATATCACTGCACGGCTGCACGGATGGGAGTTCTTGCAAAACCATAATGCCAATCTACACTGTATGCTAATTACCTTTGACGGTAGAAGTCCTGACTAAAATAAGTAGAGTTTTCTTAGCACATATGGGAAATGAAATTGAGAAATGAACCTGTCATATTCTGAGGTGTTCAACGCACACAACAACTGTGTAGTAGAGCACTTCTTGTGCAGA
>NW_015736543.1:0-359 GCF_001515625.1 Sinocyclocheilus rhinocerous
CCAAGAACGATAACTATAGAATGTGTTCTTACCGTTATCTTGAGCTTCTTTGCTCGACTGAATCGAACTCCGCACATTAAACAAGTTACTGAATAATGATAATAAAGAAAATATATCTCCTCCTTCGAGCCGGATTCGAACCAGCGACCTAAGGATCTCAACGGATTCGCCTCTACAGTCCTCCGCTCTACCAACTGAGCTATCGAAGGGGACGGAGATGTACAAACATAACATTACCTATGAATGTACACTAAAGATGAGTTAGATTCGGAGAAACGCAGTATTCCATCACTTGCTCACCAATGGAGGAAGCGTTATTATGGATTACGGACTCATATTTTAGTTAAAAACGTCTTAAT
>NW_015736544.1:0-359 GCF_001515625.1 Sinocyclocheilus rhinocerous
CGCCTCTGGGCATTCATACTCATTCTACCAGGGGTTTAGCTTCTTTTCAGTCATTGTTTAGGTTTCCTTCGTGGATATTTGTGTAGCAGCAGTCTGAGCCTCTCACAATATTATTTGATTTTATGATCTTGATATGGGTTTGATGCGTGACCCACATATTATCTGCTTGAGTTTTTTTTCCTCTCTGGCTGTCTGTCTTTGTAGTATTCATGGGCTGATAAACCATCAGACTTAGTAGTATGGCACTGTGGTAAACTGTTTCCATAGCTAAATGGAATATTTCCATGTTTCTAAAGGGGTGGTTGACTGTTTTTTTTTTTTTTTTCCTAGGCTTGATTGTGTTTATGGGGTGCAGTCTA
>NW_015736545.1:0-359 GCF_001515625.1 Sinocyclocheilus rhinocerous
CCATTATATAACTTTAATTGTCTCTCAGTGAGCAGGATGACTGATGGCTGATATAATGCTGCTTTATCATGTGATACTATATAAATTATTGATATACTGTAGTAGCATGCGAGATGCACTCTAAGTTTGTGGCTTTATTGTATTTTACTAAATTTTTATTCAAAATTCTCTCAAATATTGGAAAACTGATAATTTTCCAATTTGATAATTAATAACAGCCCTCCTCTTTTGCCTAATATGACCTAATTTAATAATGATGAGTTCAAAAATATCAATAAAAACTTTCCATCATGTAGTGTTTTCACAAAACAATTTTATATATAAATGTATCAGATTTAATGCACATATTAAAATAAAAG
>NW_015736546.1:0-359 GCF_001515625.1 Sinocyclocheilus rhinocerous
AAATTAAAGCAAAATGCAACATTTTTATTAGTGTAAAATTCTTTGCTGTTGTTACTTTTGATTAATATAATGCATCATTGTTGAATAAAAGTATTCATTCTTACTGACCCCAAATTTTTGAATGGTATATTGTATATTATTATTTATTTTGTATGCATTGAAAAATGTTTTTAGCTGACAGATTAACCTGCTTTGCCAGGGTCAAGCTCTTCTTGTGGTCCATTAACTGCTCCCAAAGCACAAGTTATGATGCCCTCCAGCCGCACTGGGTAATTAGGGTCACTAAGAGCCCTTTTTAGGCCCTCGATGGTCACTCTCTGCAAGGGCAACTCTAGATGAAACAAAATAATGATTTTCCA
>NW_015736547.1:0-359 GCF_001515625.1 Sinocyclocheilus rhinocerous
CCTTTGGCCTTGCTAATAGAATAACAGTATTTCTGACCCTGAATTGTTTTTCATTTCTTGAGCGTCAGTCACTGGTTAACAGGTATTACCTGTCCTGTTGAACAAAGTGGCCTTTTGTACCACATCATGTGTGAATGATCTTGTTTGTGGATGTTTGAGTAAGAGTACTTTTCTACACAACGTTATATGCTTTTTCAGAATGCCTTTTGCTATCTGTTCGGTTATGTTTAGATTGGCATACTGCCTGCTGTTTATAAAAGAAATATGCAGTGTGTATGCTGTGAAGTGTATGCAATTTTTTTTATATGGATGAAGCATCTGCAGAATCTACAGATTCGCATTGCATAGAATAAAAAAAA
>NW_015736548.1:0-359 GCF_001515625.1 Sinocyclocheilus rhinocerous
AAAAAAACATGATTTTGTAGTCAAACACAAACATGCTTTGTATGTATTATACAATACAAAAACATTTTATATCTGAGAATCAAAAATATTAAGCACGTTATAAACATCTACATATATTCGCGAACTGAGTATTTCACAGTAAACTCTAACATTAATAGTGTTACAGTCAGGGCCGCTGCTGGCCAAATGGGTGCCCTAAGCAGAATTGTGTTGTTGTGCCCCCAATGTCAAATATTATGGAAGTAAAGAAAAACACCTACTATAGGTGTCAAAATAGAAATTTTATAAAATATAAAAAGTAAACAAATAAATTCATTGTAATTAAATTATATTATTTACAAATTACAATTGTAGTTCTA
>NW_015736549.1:0-359 GCF_001515625.1 Sinocyclocheilus rhinocerous
CCGTTAATGACAAGAGGACAGTGATACCTGACAGACGGGAAAGTGAAGAAGTATACAACAAAATAATGTCATTTCTTCATGCATAGTTGTGCATAAACTTTGCATAAAACATTGTGATAAAAAAACAAAGCTTTATGGTCAAGCATGTCATCTTACCCAGTGATATCTTCTCTCCAGAATCTGCTGGCAGCAGGAAGACGAGCAGAGCCAGGCCGGAGATGAGCACACAGGGAATGAGCAGGTTCAGACCATAGTACAATGTTCGCCTGCGCATCGTTACTGTAAATGTCACATCAGGGTACGGCTCCTTACAACACTCATAATACAACTCATTACGCTTCCCAGGGACCCCTGACAAA
>NW_015736550.1:0-359 GCF_001515625.1 Sinocyclocheilus rhinocerous
CTAGTAAAGTTTTGATGGATGATGGTTGTAGTCAAAGTAAAGACTTTGACTTATAGTGACATACAGGAGTCATACATTAGGTGTGCATGTGTCCGTTATTATTATTGATGCGCAAAGAAACCGTGTATGTATGTGCGCTTATGGCGCACAGATCACTATAACATCATATGCTGCTTGAACACAGTTCTTTATATTCATGAAGTTGTTAATGTACAGCAAGTTTTTTTTATAATGGATGCTCGCCGAAGAAGCGTGTTTTGAAGAAGTATCTGAGGATCAGTGGTGTTTATGTACATATGGGCATCAAACACTTCAAATTTGCTTATTCTGACAGAGGAACTATTCACTGATGACATCGA
>NW_015736551.1:0-359 GCF_001515625.1 Sinocyclocheilus rhinocerous
ATGAAATGTTAATAAAGAATCTCTGCATCACATATTCTTAACTGCTGCCTCAGGCCTCACTCTGCATCTGTCATGGAGATGAATACAGAGAAAAGGAAGGAGGAGGGAGAACTGAGTGGCACAGAGGGATGGCGAGTTATCTTTACACATGTAGTTGAAGCCAAAGTCATTTTAGACTTAAAATGAGCGGGCTTAACAAGCTCAACAAAATGAGTAGCGTGTTTACAAAATAAACCACTATATTCTGGCTATTAGTTCCGAATCGTAGATTATATCCTGATTGAGTGTTCAGGCAGTTTGAATTGACTGAGTGAGTGGCTAACATTTATCTCATGTCTCAAGGCTGTCATTAAATAGAT
>NW_015736552.1:0-359 GCF_001515625.1 Sinocyclocheilus rhinocerous
CCCCCCAGAAAAGCGCCGCGGGGAAAACCAAGAAAAAGCCAAGAAAAGGCGCCGGGTCACGGCGACGTGTGGAATAGCAAAGCCACGTCACTGCGCTCGTCATTCTGGGAGCACTGGAGTGAGCCGAGAGAGCCTTCATCAGACAGACAGACAGATGCTGGGGCTTTAAAGGTGAATCTGACCCTGAAATCAAATTGCTGGATTTTCCTTGATGTGTTGAGAAATAACTTTCTGCTACGGGATCATGTTGTGAGGCCCAAAACACCTTCAGCAGACACACAAACCCAACAAACTAACCTACATATCATCTATCGATCTATCGTTCTATCGTTCTATCTATCTATCGTTCTATCTATCGT
>NW_015736553.1:0-359 GCF_001515625.1 Sinocyclocheilus rhinocerous
CTCCTCCAGCTCTCGTATCTGTCCCCGCAGGGACCGCAGCTCCTCCTGCAGAGCCGACAGAGACGCCTCTTCTCGCTCCAGAATGACTTTAAGGTGCTGGTTCTCCGTGGTCAGGTCGTTCTGCAGAGACTCCATTTGGCTTTTGGTTTGCGTCAGTTGCACGTATAAATCTTGCCTTTGGGCCTGTGTTTTCAAACAGACAGTCAAACTGTTAACGTGGCCAGTTCACATGCAATTTGAATGCAGAAGTAAGTTCAGAGATGCAAACAGGTAAGCGGGAAAAAAAGTGAGATTATTGTGTGGATTGGGGGCATATGCTCCACACGGAATTTCTTTTAAAGATATTTGCTTTACATGCT
>NW_015736554.1:0-359 GCF_001515625.1 Sinocyclocheilus rhinocerous
CCACAACAGCTTTACAGAAAATATTGCCTGAGGGAGATTGTGGTCACTGGCTAGAAAAATACAAGATAGCACCCCTTTACGGCCCCCTGGGTGTCCCCAGATTTAAAACCCCTTTGTTGTAAGAAAATTGTGTAAAAGTACTACATTACTTAATCTTTTACAGACATTTTGATCTATTAAACTTTATGATGCCAAAACACTCCCAAATATGATGATTCCCCTTGATATAATATAAAGGCAACTGTATATTTGCATTTATAAAAAGCCATTTATAATGTGCAAATATAGAAAAAATAGTAAATCTTTCACTGTAATCACTCTTTGGAGTGTTACAAGCTGTTCGTGAATAGATAAGATCC
>NW_015736555.1:0-356 GCF_001515625.1 Sinocyclocheilus rhinocerous
TTTATCCCAGTGATGGAAAAGTTGAATTTTCAGCAGCCGTTACTCCAGTCTTCAGTGTCACATGATACTTCAAAAAGCATTCTAATATGCCGATTTGCTGCTCAAGAAACGTTTTTGTTTTTTTTATGTTATCATGTTGAATGCGCTGCTTAATATTTTTGTGGAGTCCATGATATATTTATTTCAAGATTCTTTGATTAATAGAAAATTAAAAAGAACAACATTCATTTGAAACAGAAATATTTGTAACAATTTAAATGTCTTTACTGTCAGTTTTGATCAGTTTGATGTATCCCCACTGAATAAACGTAGTAATGTCTTTCCCCAGATAGATAGATAGATAGATAGATAGATAG
>NW_015736556.1:0-359 GCF_001515625.1 Sinocyclocheilus rhinocerous
GACACACAACTACAACTGAACATCCCTGCCGCTAAATAATCTGACACACTTTCCCTCTCTCTGCAGTCTATTGCCGTTTCAGCACTGTTAGAAATCATGTCACTCTGTTCGTCTCTCTCCCTCTCGTACCCGCTCCCTTCCCCTCTCTCCATGAGCAGATGGATGAAAAGCGGCGGTATCACGGCTTCTTTTAGTTAAGCTGCAGAAACAGCATGAAATGAATAAATTCAATATGAATAGAGAGTTAATGAAAGGAGCCTCTCCCCTCCCTTTCAGCTGTGTTTTCTGCCGTCTGAGGAGACTGTAAGTAGCAGCATTGAAAAGCAGGAGTCAGCAGAAACAGCCCCTGGATCGCAGAC
>NW_015736557.1:0-359 GCF_001515625.1 Sinocyclocheilus rhinocerous
AGAATGTCTAAAGTGGACTATCGAAATAAAGTGTTACCGTGATTTCTAAAGATAATAAATTCAGCTCTAATTAAGTGCAAATGATTTTACTCTTATTAGACCCATCCTGACATAATTTATAATCATGAAAGATTTCTATGACAAGTTTCCTTCTGCACAAATGTCTGGCCGCTCTAAAATGTCTCTAAAGTTTTACATTTGCAAGAGTTTTTACATTTTAGATTCTGTCATTATGTTGATATTGTACAATTCAGTGTCTATACAAACTACAAAAAATCCACAAATACGAATGAGATCACTCTGTCAAGAAACGTCCCAACACACAAAGTTGGTCAAAGTTGGGCCCTTGGTCAGACATT
>NW_015736558.1:0-359 GCF_001515625.1 Sinocyclocheilus rhinocerous
TTAGTCGTGCTGACGTTGCGTTGTTACCTTGCTTGGTTACCTTCCTAAGGCAAAAGCCCGGGTTATGAATATTAAAAACCCAGCCCTCGCCATAGTAGAAGTCGTATTTTACCGGGAAAAGGAAGGGATTGCGGAGAGAGAGGGAGGGAAGCGAGAGGCCTGGAGCTCGACGGTTATTCATCCGCCCCTCCCCCTTCTCCCGTCCTCCAGCGCTCGGATGCTGCTGCTGCTGCTGCTGCTGCCATCACCGCGAGATGCGCGTCAAACGGGCATCATCAGCATGTAGACCCACATCTCTCCTTCACCCATCACTCTATCAATCAGCGCCAAAAATAACAGCAACGATGTGACCAAAACGA
>NW_015736559.1:0-359 GCF_001515625.1 Sinocyclocheilus rhinocerous
TGCTTTATAAACATGGCAGCTGATCAGCTACTAGCGACATTGTTGTTTATGTATAATATGCTTAATGCTCAAATTACAACATGTTTTTCGATATTGACTTCTTTTCGGAGAGTTAATGAGGTAACGCGTACGCTGGAAGCAAAGTTGGCAGAGAGTAGGAAAGAATATGAAGCAGCGAGACTTAGAGCACGGAGGTGCTATCGGATGCTAAAAGCTACAAGTCTGTTTACACGGCTCATGCAACTGGGTGTTTCTGAGAGAAGAATGTGGATGTTACGAAGACCTCAAAACGGACCACGTTTGAGTTTGTTCTACAACTTGTTGAGCGAAGCCTGAGACGAAAGACTACAAACTGGAGA
>NW_015736560.1:0-359 GCF_001515625.1 Sinocyclocheilus rhinocerous
CTTTAATGCACTGTAATTATCCAGAAGTAACATTCAACCTCTAAAATGACTCATAAATATGCTTAACTCATGTTTAAAACACATGGTAACCAGAGCTTGCTTGACTTTCTAACCTCCAAACCATGTTTAAAGCCTTGAGGGTGTTAAATCTGATTTTAAAGGCGTTCTCTCTAACCTCTAATCTTTAACCTTTGACCTTCCAGATTGTAACCTGTTGAATTTGTTTGTTCTTCAAAGGGAGCTTTGATAGTGAACGGCTGGCTATTGCTAGGCAAAGAATCCCGTACCGACTCGGTCGGGTAGTTGACGAGTGGCTACTCGACAAAGGTAATTAAACAGCACCAAACCCCACTAACGAA
>NW_015736561.1:0-359 GCF_001515625.1 Sinocyclocheilus rhinocerous
CTGGTGGCCCGAAGGGAGAGTAACAGGAGCGCTCTCCGTGACAATAACCTTAATAAGATTCATTTAGAGCTATTAAAGAAATTTCAAGACAATGGTAGTGCATTCATTACATCTATTTTGTGTTATTTTTTTCTTTAATTATTAATGTACAAGTGTCAAATGCTAATATTCAATGCAATCACGTTATTAATATTCAGCTGTGTTCATCTGTATTCAGATGTGTTCATTTACATTTTCCCTTGTCAATAAAAAAAATAAAAATAAAAAAGTACGTAATTGACAAGACGTGTCAGTTTTATTAATGTAAATCTAGTACAGGCTATAAGGTATTTTAAGAACAGACAGAGAGAATATTAATA
>NW_015736562.1:0-359 GCF_001515625.1 Sinocyclocheilus rhinocerous
AAGGCGTTTCTCTGGTTTTGTGTAAAAACTTCAGCATGATGCTTATCTTGCTGAGTGCAGGAGACCAACACACACTCCCAGTTGGAGCGCACTGGTGTAAAGTATCTTGGATCCCAATATAAATCAAACTGCCTGCGGATCGGAGCTGGCTCTGGAGAAAGTGCAGAATAAACAGGGTATTTTTCCCAAGACTCCCACGGCACTGCAGTCATCATCAATCAAACACACATAGCTACATGTAACAGGAAGGTCTGCAGTGAAACTACATGCTCGTTGCAGCACATTTACGCAGTCCAAAGAGCTTCAGCAAATCCAACAACATGATCAAAACTGATTTGTGTTCAGCTCATTATTCCAAA
>NW_015736563.1:0-359 GCF_001515625.1 Sinocyclocheilus rhinocerous
ATATATATATATATATATATATATAATGATTTTAAATTATTTTTAAAAATCATGTAAATCTTCTTTCAAATAATTAATATATATTAAGTGTCTTGTAATTCATCTATACATTTCTTTTTCACATCCTGTAACTGCCTTGTTAAATCACCTCTATTATGAGAATTATGAGAATTACATGTTGTTACTTAGACCAAAACGAAATACCTTTAAGGTCCAGATCCAGACCCAGAACTAACCCTAAAGACCCTAAGATTCCAATTTCGAGGGCCAAGGCCATATTTATGTGGTTTTGAGAGGTCTCAAGACCTAGACCACAAGATCGTTACCTCTAGCAGTGGCACACAAGGGCTTTACTTCTG
>NW_015736564.1:0-359 GCF_001515625.1 Sinocyclocheilus rhinocerous
AGGGACTCTAAAACCTTGACCAAAACAGACAATTTTGAGATCGGTATGTAGTTATTTAATATAAAAGGGTCACCACCTATTAACAGGGGAACCACAAAAGCAGATTTCCAGATGGAAGGAATGACATTTGTGTTCAAGCACAGATTAAAAATATTAGTTAAAGTTGTCATACTGATGAACAGTATGTGAGTTTCACCCCATCAAAACGCTTCCTTTGATGAAGAAACTCCACCGAGAGATCAGGAAAAAACCTAACCCTTTTGCTCCCCGTACATAATCTTGCCTTTAGCCATGGCAGTTCGCATCACTCTGATGTTAACTCAAAAGTTCAAAAGCTTCATAATTAGCATTCTTGGAGA
>NW_015736565.1:0-359 GCF_001515625.1 Sinocyclocheilus rhinocerous
GTCAAACACGATTATTTAAAATATCAGTTGAAATAATGCAAATTGATGGCTTCAACAAAACCACATTACTGTCGAGTAACAACAATGATGTCGTTATAATATTGCCATACTGAATCTAGTAGATTCCTGCTCTAACTCCGGAAATAATAACTTTTTCCAGGTGTCTGTACCTGGTGCAGCTGTTGCTCCAAGCACCACGCTGGTATAAGGAGGAGGCGGAGCTTCCGCATCCATTGCGGGGTTGCTGATGCCTACGACAGCGGCAGCGGCCTGGGAGGATGTGGACGGCTCGACACCTGCGGCCCCTTCAGAGGGCTCGTCCTCATTGTGCAACTGAGGAAAGACAAAAACACATATTT
>NW_015736566.1:0-359 GCF_001515625.1 Sinocyclocheilus rhinocerous
ATGTTAATCTTAATAGACTGTCATATTGTTCACAGTATTCTACAGAAAAAAAAAATCATAAATTTTCATCAAAATGTAATGCTTCTTTTTGCTTCCTCATATCCCATTTAAATATTTAGAGAGTTTTTCCAATCAATGTTTGCCAATAAAACCTGCTCGAAAACAGTCATTTTTGGTGACACTGGTGGTCTTCTTCTTTAACTTGGATTATACTTCTTTCAAATGTTATTATATTATATTATATTACATTATATATAAAATCAATTCCCACACTATATTATTTCCTACTTAACGAGTTTCACTTAAAATGATGTCACATTATTTAAAGGGGTCATATGATGCGATTTCAATTTTTCCTT
>NW_015736567.1:0-359 GCF_001515625.1 Sinocyclocheilus rhinocerous
CGGCTGCAAAGGAAACCACAACAACTTCCTCCAGAAGTCTGATTGTGTAAATGAATGCATTCAGAAACCAAGTGAGACTTGATTGATTTAGCTGATTTTTGTATTATATTCAATGAAATTGAATTTATTCAGTTGAGAATTCTGTGAAGCTAACAGTTATTCTGTTGTCATCTTTCAGCAGTAACAAAACATCAGGCCACTGCAACTCCGTTAACCAGTGTGAAAACATACACGTGTATGTACAACAATATTAGTTTTGAGTAAAGGATAGAATATTCAGTTTTCTCTATACCAGGGGTGTCCAGTCCTGCTCTTGGAGGGCCAATGTCCTGCAGAGTTTAGCTCCAACCAGCTCCAAC
>NW_015736568.1:0-359 GCF_001515625.1 Sinocyclocheilus rhinocerous
AAGTGAAACACTCAGTAATTTGTATGGACTGAAGTACATGTGACAAATATACAAAATTACTGAAAATACAAACACTGGGAACCTTTAAAAAACTGTTGAAAACTTGCTGCATTAACCCTTTGATGCACAACATGGGTCTAAAGTGACCCGACTGACTTTATTTATTTTTCTATATCATTGCAAGAAATTCATTTCATCATTCAATATTCCAGGAATTCCTCAATTAACTTGTTTTTAATCATCACAAATTTTATTTTTTTCTTTCTTAGCTTTTTAATAAAAATCATTTTTGTGTCACTACCCTTCTAATGCACAACATTGGTCTAAAATGTCCCGTATTCATTCCTTATGTTATTTCA
>NW_015736569.1:0-359 GCF_001515625.1 Sinocyclocheilus rhinocerous
TACCAAATAATTTCACTAAACATCATGAAAAATTTATGTTTTTTTTAAAACATAAATTATAAAACAATTGCTTATAACTTTTAAACAGTAGTAAATTGTCAGGGAATTGTGAAAATTTAACATACTGACAAGCATTGCGGCGATACAGTATGTCTACCATAATGAAAATCCATATTTCTTAATTTCAAAATGTTTTATGCAATACTAATACAACATAATTTCTTGAAATCATAAATTGTGTTTTTATAGAATTTCATAGTATTTTACAGTATTTAAATGTTTGCATGATTTCAGAAGACTAAACACAAAGAAAATGAATTATTTTAAATTAATAAGCTAAAAAAAAAAAAAAAACTATA
>NW_015736570.1:0-359 GCF_001515625.1 Sinocyclocheilus rhinocerous
CAAAGAGAAAGGAAAAATTGAAAATGCATCATATGACCCCTTTAATTGATCTTAAAATGGGAAAAAAAGTGCATTTTTGTCCCACTAAAGAAATCCTCTCACCCTGGCAAAGTCGAAGGCGTATCTGTAAATGCTCTTGAATATAACCGGGTCATTCAGCTGAGAGCGCATATAATCCAGTTTGCCTTGTAATCTCTCTGTGCAGTCGCAACTGTAGACAGACCAGAGGAGTTCAATTGCCAATATAATAAAGTCTTCTGCTGGAATTATTTCTCATGATATTCAAGGCATGTGACGTGAAGGTCAATCTTACTGTAGTGACGTCATTCCTTTCAGCCACTCTTCTTTTGTGAAAAATC
>NW_015736571.1:0-359 GCF_001515625.1 Sinocyclocheilus rhinocerous
CAGATGATGTATAAATCTCAATTTCGAAAAATTGACCCTTATGATCTATTATGATATATTTGTGGTCCAGGGTCACATTTGTTTAAATTGACTTCTAACCTCTCTTTGTAGCATGTTTCTCATATGTCTGTCTCTGTTTGTGTGTGTGTGTCTCACTGTCCTGCATATGGCGTGTGTGTGTGTGTTTGTCTAGTCCCATCTCACCTTTTCTTTCCATCAGGAGTCTCTTCTCAACAAACCTCCTAGCCAGCCATTCCCCGAGGTGCCCACGGCCTCTGACTCTGCGGTATGTCTCTGCATCCTCGGGGCGGGGCTCGTCTCCCACCAATCAGGCTTCAGTCTTTCCCTCAGACTCCTCC
>NW_015736572.1:0-359 GCF_001515625.1 Sinocyclocheilus rhinocerous
CTAAGTACAAATATTAACACAAATAGAAATGATCAGTGAATGGATTTAAGAGACTATCTGATGGTATGAATAAAAATTGCAATGTATAATAAAATTGTTTATATACACTAGTCAACCTTTGAAGTGGATCAAAACCTTTAATCAAAGTTGTCATAAAACCTCAAACCAAAATGCGTTTTTGTCTTAAGACAACTTTGATGAATGCTTTTGATCCACTTCAAATGTTGACTACTGTAGTTCTTTTAATATAGCAGATTAATAACAACAAAATTAATGCAATCTCGTGAAAATATCTATATTATGAATATCATTTGCTTTGTTTAGTATTATTTGTGTGGAAGCGGGAAGCGGAAATGCAC
>NW_015736573.1:0-359 GCF_001515625.1 Sinocyclocheilus rhinocerous
TAGGCAGAATATCAATGCAGATTTAACGCAAATCCTTACAGTCATTCAAATCACTGTCATCAGTCCATTAAAGGTGCTGATATGATGTTAGGGATTACAGAGAGATAAGAGATTACAGACATCTGAACTAAAGCTGAAATACAGAAATAAGACATTTTGCAGAAAAATTAATAGTCACATATTTTAATGTCATTGTAATAGTTCACTTGAAATGTCTTCATTAAGGTTCCCAGTGTTCTGACTAGCTTCCAATTCACATAAAATAAATGCTATCAAATATTGAAAAATGATTATAAATATTTGACAAATACTGATAACTATTAACTGTTTTTATGTTTTAAGCCGCTAAACAGCATGTT
>NW_015736574.1:0-359 GCF_001515625.1 Sinocyclocheilus rhinocerous
GCAGCCTTAGTGAGCATAAGAGACTTCTTTCAAAAACATTAAAAACCTTACCGACCACCAACTTAAATATAAAAAACTTCATAATTCTTCTATTGACCATGTGAGCCAGTTTAAACATATCTTAGTCTGCTCTAAAACAATTGTCAAAATGTCTTTGTTAGCTCAAGTAGACTTACTGTAATTACAGATGGAAGCAACTGTTTTCGAACATAATCTTTTTTATTTATACTGAGCAATTTCATGTTTTGTTTCTAATTTGTTTTAGATGTGTTTCAGTGGGCTTCCCTCAGGCAAGATAAAGCTTAATAACATTAAAGATAAATGATAAAATTACTGCCTAAAGAGTGGCTAAACTTGGC
>NW_015736575.1:0-359 GCF_001515625.1 Sinocyclocheilus rhinocerous
TAAATTAAAATGAGAAATGTTGCCTTGGCAACTAGCTGAAATAAATAGTTTTTTTATATTTAATGTTATTTCAAGTGACAAAAATGTTTTTTATTGGTTTTAATTTTAGTTAAAGTTTTAGTTTACTATATTAATCCTAAAATGCATAGACAGAAATTACATCTCAAGTATGACTAAAAATCTTTGAATTTTATCCAAACACGAAACACTGACTTGTGTGCATGCATTTTGGTGCAACAATCACAAATTTAAATACAGCGCATGTGGAAAGTATTCACAGCGCTTCACTTCTTCCACATTTTATGTTGCAGCCTTATTCCAAAATGGATTAAATGCATTATTTTCCTCAAAATTCTACA
>NW_015736576.1:0-359 GCF_001515625.1 Sinocyclocheilus rhinocerous
GTGATCTCACTTACGAGAGATGGGGGATTTGTGGTCTTTTAGGAGGAAACTTAAAATCACTAAAACCATTTTGTTAGCTCAGGCAGACTGTTAGTACTGTGATGATTTTTATGATGTGTTTGAGAACGCACAGTATGTGTGGCTGTAAAGCCCCACAGCGGCCTGTCTGACTCATTCTCGTCAAGTATTCTGTAACTCTCTGCTCACAAATATGTCCTGCACAGTTGCAGTCTCTCTTAGTCCAAATCAGCGGATTGACCCTTAGTAATAGGGTGCGTTTGTGTTCTTTCTGTGGGTGGATGTGGGTGTAGGGCATTCTTGGCTCTGGCTTTGCTCTGAAGGTCCAAGAGCAGCACAGA
>NW_015736577.1:0-359 GCF_001515625.1 Sinocyclocheilus rhinocerous
TACAAAGGGGGTTGCATCTGAATATTTTCACACACATACAGATTTAATTGACTTCTTTCATAAGTTGCATTGACTGCTCTAAAATATGAGACACCAATGTTTCACTAGTTTAGGATACAGAATAGGACATATGCTTATTTGATAATTGTTTTATTTTCTGTCTGGGTTTATGTATATGCTTTATTTTTTAAGATTAACTTTTTTCCAAGGCACCATTGGATACCAGTGTTTCATATAATAGCTATCCAAAGATTTGATTTCAAAAACAGTATATAGCTATTAAACTATCTTGTTATGATTGTAAATCAGTATTTAACCTCAGAATGATCTCAAAGTAAAAAGTGGTGCTAAAGTCTGAT
>NW_015736578.1:0-359 GCF_001515625.1 Sinocyclocheilus rhinocerous
GGGAACAGTTAGTGAAAAAGTCTGTGAAAGTGATTTTGTGCCTCTAAACGCAACTTAACTAAACACACTGACTTCTCAATATCTCTGTTTTATTCCATTATATATCATTATATATTATTGTTATATTTAATCATTTAACATGTACAACATCATCTAATGAGGGTTAATGAATGCTGTATCTCCCCTCTTTGTCCACAGACGTTTCTGGTGTGTAAGTGTAGCGCGTCCCACAGGAAGGTTTTGTGTGTGCGGCTGGAGGAGGGAGGAGTGTCACAGTATCCCATCCGTGAGGAAGACTCCAGTGAGTTCAACACGTCACACATACAGTGGGTACGGAAAGTATTCAGACCCCCTTAAAT
>NW_015736579.1:0-359 GCF_001515625.1 Sinocyclocheilus rhinocerous
TTTATCAGTTAACAGCCATAACAGTTATGTATTGGCCAGATTTTTAAAACTGCTGCATACATCAGTATGTCTAAAAAAAAAACCTCCAGATGTCTGGTCAGTCATGTCAGGTGTGTTTCTGCACCTGTCTGAGCCGAGAGGCTGTCTGGGGGTCTGTGGAGGAAGGTCGGCCATGCAGAAGTCTTCAACAGTGAATTTCCCATCATTCTTCTCTGCACCCATGATAGCAATAACACTACCTGAAAATACCATTTAAAAAAACATGAAGATTGAGAAGCCCGGGAAGACTGAGATGGATCAGTTTGTCTTACTATTTATTGACAAATGTTCCCTAACTTTCCTGTATCCCACCTGTTACA
>NW_015736580.1:0-359 GCF_001515625.1 Sinocyclocheilus rhinocerous
TCAAAGGCTGAGAATTAGTGTATGGTTTTGCAGATCTGGTGTGTGTTTTTGCTGTTTGAGTGTCAGCTTTCAGAAACTGCGTGACAAGTACAGATTGTGTGTGTAAGCAGTTGCAAAAAAACTGTAATTAGTGTGTATTCCCATTAATTAATGTCTAAATGATGAATGAAATCCTTATTTTTCAGTTTTTGTGTAGATTAGCTCACAATGAGTAACTGAAAACATAGACTTGTCTGCAAAGAAACTGAAATGACAATAATTTGATAATGGATTCTTAAAACAGAACTATTCAGATCAACATTAAACCACCAGCTACAGCAGAAACCCATCAAAACATGAATGAATCAACTCTCTTGAAA
>NW_015736581.1:0-359 GCF_001515625.1 Sinocyclocheilus rhinocerous
TCCGTGAACGAGGGAGGAACGTTAACCACGACACAATGGAGCAGTGAGTCTCCACACTGACCTGTTGTGATATAATTCATGATGAGCACAGATGAGTGTGTGTCTCAGGAGAGCATGACGTGTTCACTCACACACACGACTGACGTTCTCATGAAGCAATGCGCGGAAACACAAACATGTTTAGGGAAACTGGATCAGTTCTGTTCCAGTTCACATACTGCAACTATTGCACACAAAATATGCACTTCACTGATTATGGGAAATTGCATATATGCAATGTTTAACTATTCTTGCATAAAATATGTATAGTGTACACAGGGCCATCGCTAGTGGGGTGAAAGGTGGTGACGATTATAGGG
>NW_015736582.1:0-359 GCF_001515625.1 Sinocyclocheilus rhinocerous
TCCCTGGCCCTTGGCCTAGCCTCGCTGGCCTTAAGCTTGTGTAGTCCAGGCAGTATTGGTTCCTCCTCTAGCCCTGCCTCTGCACCCTACACAACCATTTCACCCTCTGACTCCACTCAGAGTGGAGGATTATCACAGTGCGTGGGGGGAATATGAGAGTGAGCTGATGACCTTGTGTGCAAAACTTTTTACGCTCTGTATTGTGGCTTGCACTCGAATGCGGACTTGCATTTCACACTTTACGCCTGCTTTTTTTTAAAGCCTGAAAAGCAGTTAATATTCTGAAGGCCAACAGCTGCCAGAGATGCGGATTAGAGGTTCTTTGTTGAGCTGTAGTTTATCCCATCCTGACAGTGGTC
>NW_015736583.1:0-359 GCF_001515625.1 Sinocyclocheilus rhinocerous
TTAAATAATATATTAATATTATTAAAATATTATTATAGAATTTATGTAATTACTTAAATCCCATGATGTGCTCTTCACCAGGATGTAAAACATGCGTGGTCAGAGATATTAACAAATAATTTGTCTGATTTATGAACAAAGGACACAACAGACATTGGTGTCATTGTGGTGCACTAGCTTTTTTTCTACTCCTCAGCACAGGCCTGCACATGATGTTAGTCAATGAACCACTGCATGCTGGAGAAAAGGCAATAATCTTGTTCCATGTGCACTTCAAGAATGTGCTCAGATTAGGGAAAGCTGTCTGAAAATTGCATCACATTTCTTGAAGCTCTTCCCAGGCAGAGTCATGTCCAACA
>NW_015736584.1:0-359 GCF_001515625.1 Sinocyclocheilus rhinocerous
TCTGTCTGTCTGTCTGTCTAGCTGTCTCTGTCTATCTGTCTGTCTATCTATCATTCTATAGCAGCTGATCTAGTCAACAGTGTTGTATGATAAAGACATATATCAACAGAGAGAGAGAGAGAAACAGACATTTATAAACTGGAGTGTGTTTTGGTAGTGGCTCTTGGGAAAACTCAGCGCAGACGCACGCAGTGAGGGAATGGAAGGAGTTTGAGCAGCAGATACAAAGCTTTGATTGAGACAAACACAAGCTCTAATTGAGCCGCAGTGAAATGTCAGACTGGCATCGATGCTTTTCCACAGCCGGACCCAAACACTCACTGCGGCACACTTCACGGGCCTAAATAAAGCCTCCAAAA
>NW_015736585.1:0-359 GCF_001515625.1 Sinocyclocheilus rhinocerous
GTTATATTACCACAGCAACTATAGAATTACCACAACAAATTAATTAAATTACTTTTCTATAGTATGGTTCAAAAACACTATAGTATTTACTATAAATCACTATAGTATTTTTTCATGTGGGCTGTGCTGTGATTTCGGCTATATTTGCATGCAAAATGACTAAGGTTTGTCCATTAGACAAAGAACATTTCACATTTACATCCCGCCCTGAATGTAAAGCCAGGGCGGGATCCCGCATGCGCAATTCATTTGCAGTCTGGACGCGGAGGGGTGAACATCTGCTCTGACTGCAGCTGTGAGCGACTGCTGCGCTTGGACTGGGCCGCCAGTGAGTGCTTTGGGACGGGGGTGGGGCCCAC
>NW_015736586.1:0-359 GCF_001515625.1 Sinocyclocheilus rhinocerous
TCACGGACGCTCAGTTGTTTTGCACCAAAAATACCTTCATACTCTTTCTCTCTGATACTCTAATATCTCTGCAGTTAATGCAGAATTTGTGGCTTGCAGCATCGTGTACACTCATGCTGGACACTTCCCAGTCTCTGCTGAAACTGAGTAGAAACAGACAACTGCTATGCGACATGAGGGAGCATACGGACCATTACACTCTGTGATTATATTCACACACTTACATGCTTTTACTGTATGGTGCACAAGAAAACAGATTCTGTTTTAAGTCAAACAGATGTTTCAGATCATAAAAGCCTATTTTGCTCATTGAAAAAAGACTAAGGCCCAATCCCAATTCTATTTTATACCCCTTCCCC
>NW_015736587.1:0-359 GCF_001515625.1 Sinocyclocheilus rhinocerous
TCGTACCTTTTGAAATATAATATATACCGGTATTTTTCCAGTACCAGTATACCGCACATCCCTACTTGGTATGTTACTGAACTATATCATGTTATGAATAAACTACACATTTTGAATTTTTACTTCAGTGTGTTTCTTTTGAGTTCCTTTATGTGCGCTGTTGTGTTCATTTGTTTTGAAGTCTCTCACAAAGAGACAGGCAGCGCGAGCAGAAATACACTATCCATTATCAATCGCTGTTTACGTTTAATGTATTAAAATCAAAAGAATCATTCCTTCGTTTCGATGCTTCGCTGGATATTTTTTGTCACTTTTGATGTTTGTCCTGTTGGGCAAGTAAAAAAAAAAAAAAAAAAAAA
>NW_015736588.1:0-359 GCF_001515625.1 Sinocyclocheilus rhinocerous
CTTTAAATGTTCCTGTTTGTCTAAATGTGTTTCTTGTAATAGAGCTATACTAATCTTCTCTTTTCTGATATAAGACAGGACCTTCTTCCTCTTTATAGGATTATGAATTCCCTTAACATTCCAAGTACAAATACGAAGTGTGTTATCCATTGTCATAAACCTCAATCAAGAAACAGCTGTACCTGAACATCTTTAAGTAATATACACAGTGACCTAAAACAGAAATATGCCGAGCTGAACAAGAACCGAAAACATTTATCAAAAGTATAATACAAATCAAAAACAAAGAAAACAAATAATGAACAGGGGAAACCACCCTTACATCCATCTCACAAGGGCTTCCAACCAAACCTTGTTGT
>NW_015736589.1:0-359 GCF_001515625.1 Sinocyclocheilus rhinocerous
GTGACAGTGTCATTTTCATTATTTAATAAGTAATGAGATACAGATCATTTTTTGAGAGAATTAGCATTTTATAGACATGTTTTACAGTTTAAACAAACATGGGGAAACTTTTGCTAACTGTAATTTTAAAAAGCTGTTTATTGTGTCAGCTGATTTTGAATGTAGTTTTACTAAAAGATGTTTCCACTCATAGACATTCTCCTTTGTGTTGTAGTTTTTGTTTCTGTTGTGTTGATAGAGATGATCAGACTAGAGACCTGTTGCAAAATGTTCATGAACCAGCTGATGGTAAACTACAGAGAGTCAAAGACCATCACAAAACCAGCATGAAGAACAAGTATGAGAGATTATTTGAGGGA
>NW_015736590.1:0-359 GCF_001515625.1 Sinocyclocheilus rhinocerous
TCATAACCTGATTGGACAGCTTTTATGACGTACTGTATATTTTGCAAACCTGTGTGCTGGTCTAAATGGCCTTGTTGTATATGTGTACATATGACCTTATTTTTACCAGCTGATAACTCATGAAGATTTTACAAAATGTGAAAAGGAATCAAAACAGTGACAGGAATTTCTCCCAGTTGGCCATACTGACATCTGCTGCAAAGAGACTGTGATTCCGATGGCTATACCAAATTGAATTGTGCGGCATATCTCCTATGATGAGAAGAACCAGGTGTGCTTGAGAAGCATACCTATAAACATACAGAATGGTGCATGAGACAAATTAGTTAAGAAAAAATTTAATAATAAATCAGCTCAAA
>NW_015736591.1:0-359 GCF_001515625.1 Sinocyclocheilus rhinocerous
TTTATAAATGATTCTCATTAAGAATTTGGGAAGATGTTTGTCGCATATATCACATTGTCACATGCCTTTAAAAATTCATATAAATGTTGCAACTGCAAAAGTTGCAAATGCAACTGACAAGTAACACTGTTTCAGTGCAGAATTTTCTCGTGCTTTGGACTTTGACCCCTGGCGCTGCGAGCCCGTGCAGCGCTGTTTGAATACATGCAATTCGTGTGTGTATTATAAAACATAACGTTCTGCAGTTTACTTACTTATTAAGGCCATTTTGCGATTTCAGTCTTCATACATTAACCAGCAACAACCACCCCTTCCCTCTTCTCATCGAAGACATGTGATGCAGTACTAAACAGTCTCTC
>NW_015736592.1:0-359 GCF_001515625.1 Sinocyclocheilus rhinocerous
CCACGGAGCACTTAAAAGGTAGTTAGTGACAGGCTGTTCTTGGGACGCTGTGTGCTGCTCCCTAGATGATTTTTCCTGCCCCCGACAACCCAGGGGCCCTGCGGAACGGCGACAAAGCGGCCCTCCTGGACACAGACCTCCTACGCGGGGCACATCAAATAGGTTGTGACTGGGCGTCCAGGGACAGCCTAAACCTCCCCCTGACAGCTTATGTGGCCGATTACGTCTCATTGGCCCTCCGGCCGTCCAAGCATCGCCCCCAGGCTCTGCCCACTGACAACGAACAGCCTATTCGTCCCCCTGACCACCTATATGACCACGAACTGCCTATTCGTCCACCTCCAATTTAAGTACCACCC
>NW_015736593.1:0-359 GCF_001515625.1 Sinocyclocheilus rhinocerous
TTAAGACTCAGAAATTGCTAGTAAACTTCACAATTAATGACAAAACTGCAAGTATCATGAAGTATAAAGATTTATTTTTTTATTTTTTTTACTTATTATAGATTTAAAGATTTAAAGTTCTAGAGTTTAAAATTACATGTTTACTGCATGCATTACACATGCTTCATGAGTCCAACATCTATAAATAAATTCCCATTTTGTGGTTGGTTATATTGAATTATATATTACTTGTGTTTTGAAATCCAAAAAACATATTACACCGAAAAACATTTGGTGTAGAAACAATTTTTACTCAGAAACTGTCAATTTCACAAACAATTACAAAGAAATGGCAAGTAACACATTGAATTAAACATGAA
>NW_015736594.1:0-359 GCF_001515625.1 Sinocyclocheilus rhinocerous
TGACCCCTTTAAATATGTCCAATCCAATCTATCAAATGCCTTTTCCGCATCTAAACTAAATAACGTTGAGGGAACCTTTCCTGCAATCATCTGTATGTTTAGAGCCCTCCTAACATTGTCAGTACCATGGCGTCCACTAACAAATCCTGTCTGGTCAAGCTTCACTAATTTTCTAATATGTGTCTGAATCCTCTTTGCTAAAATTTAAGTTAAAATTTTTAGATCCTGGCAGAGAAGGCTTTTGGGCCTATAGCCTGTACACTGAGTGGGGTCTTTCCCAGCTTTATGGATAACTGTTATTGCTGCCTCAGCCCTTGACTTTGGAGGATCTATTTTCTCTAATGTGTAATTATACATTC
>NW_015736595.1:0-359 GCF_001515625.1 Sinocyclocheilus rhinocerous
CAAATCAAATTTATTTGTATAGTGTTTTTCACGATACACACAGTTTCAAAGCAGCTTTACAGAAAGTCATACTGTTCTTGCTTTAATCTTTCTATATTGTAGTGTTGTCTAGCACACATATTACGGTTTTTCTCAATCGCTTGGCATATTAATCAAAACATTCTTAATATAACACATTCTTCACAACTGTTTGCTGGAACATCAGCTATATTGATGAATGTAGGTAACTAAAACATTTGGAAAAAAATACTACGAAAGCCAATAGGGACCAGACACTGTCTGATGATGTTGAGAATATATAGTGTGTGTCTTTGATTTCAACTAGTAACGTCTCTGATTTCAAGCAGAATTAGTATATT
>NW_015736596.1:0-359 GCF_001515625.1 Sinocyclocheilus rhinocerous
TGTTAATGTTTCTTCTCTGGTTATTTGGAGTCATGTGTTAGCTTGACGGCAGCTCTGGGATCAGTCAGGAGGACCAGAGCTGCTGGGTTATGTTAGTGTCTGTGCCATACAGCCACACCACTAGAGGGAGTGTCAGCGCTACGAAGGGCCAGGAGACGCCCTCAGTGCATGCAGAGAGGGACCAGCCTCTCTTGTCGGGCTCCTGGTCCAGGTCTTTACCGGGATCCAGGTAGTTCCTTGCGATGAATTTGAGCAGCTCGTCCATGAGGATGACAGGCAACGAGATCTTCAGCACTATCAGCCACTGGGTCACGTTCAGAGCGGTGATCTGGAAGATGACCTGAGGAACAGCAGAGGGT
>NW_015736597.1:0-359 GCF_001515625.1 Sinocyclocheilus rhinocerous
TGTTTCTTTGACTGAACAAAACGCGACTTTTTTAAAGAAACGGTATGAAACAATAAAACAGCCTGAACAAATATCTGCAAAACAGAATGAGTTTACGCTACATTTTTAGAAAAAGAAAAAAAAAACTTTATGATTTATAATTTATTTATTATTATTAAGTTTAGAACTGTTCAAATGTGTTCTAAGAAGCCTTCTGTGGAATCAAATGTTAATTTCAAATGTCACAATTTTTTTTATTTATTAATTTTTTTATATATGAGTTATGTTTTTTGTGTAAATGGACTCTTCATATGTTCAGTGTATATTGCTCAATCATATTTAAAACTATATATATATAGTTTATTTGCAAAAACAGATAA
>NW_015736598.1:0-359 GCF_001515625.1 Sinocyclocheilus rhinocerous
CAGTAGTAGCACAACAAAAAGAGCAAATAAAATGGTTATTGTTATGATTAATAAAATAAAATTTAATTGTTACCATTGTTGTGTTTGGTGTGCTGAATGGTGAAGTCTGTGTGTGACTTTGTGTACCATGTGAGCATGATCAATTGCAAAATGTTGATGCAAATATTAAAAAATTATATCAACCCAAATTAAAACCTAACAAAGTTTTTATGAAAATGTAAAAGATTGTTAATCAACACAAAACATATAGAAGCTAATTATTTAATTAGAAGAAACAGCATTATAATAATGCAAATGAAGTTCCAAGTGCCCAACAAAGGGAGCACTAATCACTATAATGGTGAGTTCAAACAAAAACG
>NW_015736599.1:0-359 GCF_001515625.1 Sinocyclocheilus rhinocerous
GAGTGTTTTGCAGCTACAGGCCGTACAGTTACCGTCACTTCGCCCCTCCGACGACGCCCTGCAGCACAGACGTGTGCGACAGCGACTACACGCCGGGCCGAAGGGCTCCGCACGCGTCCAGCGCCGCCGCCAAGGGCTACACCAGCGACCTGAACTACGACTCGGAGCCGCTGCCGCCGCCGCCCACCCCACGCAGCCAGTACCTGTCTGCAGAGGAGAACTGTGAGAGCTGCCCGCCGTCGCCCTACACCGAGCGCAGCTACTCGCACCACCTGTACCCGCCGCCACCCTCGCCCTGCACGGACTCATCCTGAGCCCCGCCCACCTCCGCATAAGCCCCGCCCTGCACGGACTCATCC
>NW_015736600.1:0-359 GCF_001515625.1 Sinocyclocheilus rhinocerous
TGTTATATTGTTTATAATGAATAGATTGAGGAATACTAAGAAAGTCGATGTCTAACTTTAAAAAAATGAAGGAGGGAGAGGGTATAGAATGATGTCCCGGATCGTTACAGACCCGAGGTATGCATTTAAGGGTTAAATAGTAGTCATAACCTCTGAATAATGGTAAGACTGGAAAGTTTGTGATCATGAGATCCGCGTTCACCGGCCGGAGTGAGAACCTCAGAGCGATATAGATTCCTAATGAACGAGTAACATATAAAGTAAAGAGTTAATTAGAATAATCAATGTAAGAAGAACAATAATTAGAAATGGATAAACAATTAATTCGTATGACAATCTAAATCTGTGGTCATCATAAA
>NW_015736601.1:0-359 GCF_001515625.1 Sinocyclocheilus rhinocerous
TTTGAGCACCTATTAGACAAGGTTAACGGAGGCCGATCGAAACGAAAATTGATGGGCATGCTTAACTCATGGCCCTAAAGGTCTGTAAGAATTTTGAACAAAATCGGCCACGAGGTGGCGCTAATGAGTTTTATGCCTTTGTAATCACATGGTGTTTCACACATCCACACAATATTCATATCATTTGATAGATCTCCTCATACCAAGCAACTTTGCCTCAAGAACCACTGCTGTCAATCAAATCATTTATTAAATATTCTCGATTTTGTAAAAAACCTACTTTTGCAAACTAGTCCTAGGTTTTTCACTCAACCACACTGTAAAAAATCCAACTTACATTTTGTATTACAAACTCAGTT
>NW_015736602.1:0-359 GCF_001515625.1 Sinocyclocheilus rhinocerous
GAAGCAGGCATGTCAACCAACTCAGTGATGTGTGATAATAATAACGCAAGTCCTCCACTATTCCCAGAATAGAACAGAGACATGTAAAAAATAAAAACAACCTCTGTACGAGTGTTTTTTTGTTGTTGTTTTTTACACACTTAGGCCGGAATGTGCCAACGAAGGCTCCGTATCATCCAACCTATAAAATCTGACAAAAGTGTGTGGCGAAGCCCAGCTTGCCGCCGCACAAATGTCTTGAATTGAAAATGCCCTTAAACCACGCCCACGAGGTGGCTAACCCTCAGGTACTACGAGCCCTCAGCCCCTCTGGATGGACTAAGACCCATGCTATTATAACTCAATATAATAGCTTCCAC
>NW_015736603.1:0-359 GCF_001515625.1 Sinocyclocheilus rhinocerous
AAAAAAAAAAAAAAGTACCCATGGATGCTTGTAGTAGAGATCTTCTCCTGACAGAGAAATGTTGCTATGAAATCAGCACTTCTTTTGGTTTCAACAAAGACCATTGTGCGTTCATTCCCTGTAATTGCAAACATAGTGTCATAAAATTGACCAATTTGCTTAGGATATGAACATCAATGCTGATGTCAGCATAAAGCGGTTAGCAACCCATTTTCATTTTATAATGTATCTGAAATATTTGTGAAACAATTTTAAAATAAATAACTGAATAAACATGAATCGCATAATCGGTTACTGCACACAAACTACTGGAAAATCAGTACCAAACTGTATGTGCTGCATACAGTACAGTAGTAGCC
>NW_015736604.1:0-359 GCF_001515625.1 Sinocyclocheilus rhinocerous
GTTTGAAGGGTTTCAGGACTGATGGGCCGCCGGAGCATCGTCAACAGTTTGTCCTCCTGACCCCCATCCTCCACTAGTCTTTGTAACCCCCAATCATTTGTTTTCTTACCCTAATGAGTCTTCCTGTTCCCAGAAAGCGAGCTCTACAAGGGGTCCTTGGATTTAGGTGACTAGAGAAAGAGAGACCTTTTTTTTCAGTCCTGTTCAGCGTAACTTTAGGTTCTCAGTTTTTCACTCTCAGCTCCACCTCCCATATTTTTTTCTCCACCTTCCTTTGTTTTTTGTTTTATTCCTCAAACTTATTGTATTAGCTATTATGTAATAAAAACACAAGTTGTACAAATGTTCCCATTGTTTAA
>NW_015736605.1:0-359 GCF_001515625.1 Sinocyclocheilus rhinocerous
GTAGCACTCACTTGTTATAAAGGCAACATTGATGATGGCTAAAAAGCCTGATCCGAAAGAAAATCCCAAGGTCTAATTAAAATTGGCAGTGACATAATGTCAGAGTGTAGCTATATGGTGTGTTTAGGTGAGCACAGCCACAAGCTGTTTTTTTTATGTGGGCAACATTCTGGTCTTAAAGAGAATGAACAAACATCAAGCACTATTTTGATATGTCTGAGGTGTGATAACTTAGTCTATAGCCTACTTAGGCTAGCCTGCAGTTTTTAAATGTATATCACTGTTTGTAATAAATAACCACAAGAGTGTCTCTACTGTATAGAGCAGTGTTTCCCAACCTTTTTTTAGTCGCGGCACCC
>NW_015736606.1:0-360 GCF_001515625.1 Sinocyclocheilus rhinocerous
AAAAAAAAAAATCACTATGACCAAATACCAGAGAGCAAGCGGCAAGATTAAGACAGTTCAGGCAACATAAGCACAGCTGAGGAAACAAAGCGAACGTCTCCTTTCCTTAAACACACACTCACACACTTAATACTCACACAATAACAGCCACACACACACACACGCTGTCAGTGACACGCTCATGTGAATCCTAAATCTCCATCATCTCCTCAGCGAGAGGCTCACCTGAGAAACACACACAGAGACGAATCCAGTCCAGCTGCCAGCAGACAATCCACCTGAACACCTCAACGCAGTAAATCCCACCACACACTCCTGCAACGACCCGCTGACAGAAGATACGAGCGCACGAGAGAGAGA
>NW_015736607.1:0-360 GCF_001515625.1 Sinocyclocheilus rhinocerous
AAAAAAAAAGAAAAGATGTATGAGATGGAGACGGAAATGTGGTATAAAAATTGAGTGAAAGAAAACCATTTCATAGGGCCCAAGTTTATGTGTGGATAGGTGTGTATGCTGTTTTGTTCATTTAGGTCACTGAATGATATTATAATATGCAGTGCTATTGATTAAAAGTCATTAAGTTTCCTTATTGCTTGAAGGTTAAACACTTCAGATCTTGAATTAGCACACAATGAGAAGAGTGAATGCATTAAAAGCATCAGGAAGAAGGGGGGGGGAACATATTACAAGACATATTAACTAAGGCGGAATCAGAATAATTAAAACCATCACATTGTCTATGTTCTGTAAATATTATTTCAGTGT
>NW_015736608.1:0-360 GCF_001515625.1 Sinocyclocheilus rhinocerous
AAAAAAAAAAGCAAATAAATAAAAAAAGGCACATGATGGTCAATGAAAAGGTTCCAGATCTTGATACACTTCTTGTTTTTTCAAATTTTGAGAGTTGATCTTGATGAACAATTGACGTTTTAAGAATGTTTCCAAACTGCATGGCGAAGAAGTTGCAGTTTAGGGTTTGTCAGATTGTCAGTGTTAGAGTTTTGTTCTTTTTCGTAGATGGGCATGTATATGCTCATTGTTTGTATATCCCCATCCCTTCCTTACAGCCAAAAACGTTAATGCTGCCCGACCGCTTCGTACTGCCTATACATGGACATGGCAACTGACTTACACAATCACCCCCATCATTATCATCTCCTATGTAGTATG
>NW_015736609.1:0-360 GCF_001515625.1 Sinocyclocheilus rhinocerous
AAAAAAATGAAAGCACCCCTTGAACACCAGGGAAGGCTTAGCAAACAGCCTCAACCTTCAGTGAGTTTTAATAACACTTATCAGCAGCAACTCCTTCTATTACTCTTCTATTACATAGCAGCAACTCCTGCACTCCTTCTATTACTCTTTTAACAGTGCTACATACATCAACCACAATGTGCCACTGAGATCTATTTGGCACCCCTCAAGCCTGAGATATAGTTTCAGAATGCAGCACTTCTGAATAGTTGACTAAAACGTTGATCAATATGGCAACACACTAATTGGGCATTTCCTAGGACTAGGGATACAGATCCTGTGCTCTTTTGAATTAAACATGACAGCCATTTTGGTCCATAT
>NW_015736610.1:0-359 GCF_001515625.1 Sinocyclocheilus rhinocerous
TGAGAGTCTTATAAACATACACTCAGTGTTGTTGTTAACGCATTATATTATAAGTAACACATAATCAGATTACTCTTACATTTACAAGAAAATATCTGAGTTACTTTTTCAAATGAGGTTTATTAATTTCACTTTTGTTGTGAAAGTTGCAAAAAATGTAACTTTGGGAGTTTTTGAAATAAAAAAACAAATAAGCAAGCCCACCCAGCTGACAAAAAGTAATGCAAAAGTACTCTTGCTCACCAAAGCTGCATTTATTTGATAATTATTGCAATTCAAATAAACTGTTTTCTATTTTAATATGTTTCAAAATGTAATTTATTCCTGTGATGGCATATCAGAATTTTCATCATTACTGC
>NW_015736611.1:0-359 GCF_001515625.1 Sinocyclocheilus rhinocerous
CAGCACTGGGTTGTATTTAACCCAGCATTTTTTAGAGTGTGTGTTCCACAGAAGAAAGAAAGGTTAATGAGGTTAATTTCCATTTTTTGGGTGAAATATTTTTAAAAAGTGGAAGCTAATCCCTTTTATTTTGTGCAAATACATACAATATTCCATCCTGTAACATTTTTTTTTATAGTCTCTTTTCTATAATGTCAGATTATAGGTGCAATGCAAAAGCAAAACCACTGTGACATAAAGCCACTTTCATAGGCACCAAGAGGGTGTTGAGTTCAGTGACGGCTTTAGTGCTCTAGTCTTTCATGTCTTACCTATATAGGGTAACACAGAACTGTGACATGCTAGCCTGTCTCTAATTA
>NW_015736612.1:0-360 GCF_001515625.1 Sinocyclocheilus rhinocerous
AAAAAATTGTATTACATGGCTTGGTTCCAGTTTTTGCAGCATTAGACGAAAACCTTCTTTTTTGACTAGGCAATATGGGTGAAGGTCCTTGCAAATAAATACAGCAATTGACTTTGTAATACTGGCAGCTCTCTTTAAACATTGCATTCATTGCTGCTTGTTGACTTACCACATTAGCACTAGCCGCTTTCGTGACTTTGCATTATGTAACGGAGGTATTTTTTAAAGGGACTTTTATTTTGAAGGGTTGCCCCGTTTTCAGTATGTTCGCGGGAGATGCAACGACGTCTGGGAAGAAGAACAGGTGAGAGTGGCATAGTTTAATAATTCATAGCTGAACCGTGTACGTTTCACACTCCA
>NW_015736613.1:0-360 GCF_001515625.1 Sinocyclocheilus rhinocerous
AAAAAGTGATGATATATTGGCCAGGGTCATTTTGAGAATAAAACCCGTACTGACGGATAATCATTCACACTTTGTGAACAATTTACACAAATTGATTTTGCTCATATTTCATAAATGATGCTCATTGTAATCATACTGTAAAGTGTTTTAAATTGACCCCCTAACAGTCACAAACTACCTTGGATAGTGAAAGTATGAGCAGTAAGTTTATTATAGGAAATATATTCCATTCAGGTGCGAGGCTTTCGGGTTTTGAGGGTATTTGGCCGTTTCGACTTCACAAGAATTGATATTTCATGAATGGGATTTACAAAGTCCCTTGAGGAGAAACACGAAGGATTGTGGAGGTTATGAGATCAT
>NW_015736614.1:0-360 GCF_001515625.1 Sinocyclocheilus rhinocerous
CATAATTTGTACCGAGGCTTGAAGGTTGATATTTTTTTGTGTTATAGTTTAGTTTTGCATTACAATTCTTTCTACATTCAGCATAATGTAACAATGTTTACTCTGCTTCTGCAGTGTTTCAGATGTGAAATTAAGGATGAAAACGCAATGATAAACTCTCCAATGATAAAAAAAAGCCTGAGCTAATTCGAGCTACAGATTTAATTTGTTCAGAACAGAAAAAACAATATAAATCATTTTTAAAACCATTAGATGCTGACTTACATTAATAAAGTCATAATTTCGGAATTATGCTGGTTTGTTATGGAAGCAGCCGGGTGAGCTAGCGCAATTAGCATCGGTAATAGGGAGTTCAGGGTG
>NW_015736615.1:0-360 GCF_001515625.1 Sinocyclocheilus rhinocerous
AAAAACTACGTTAACTCCTATAGGGGTTTTCTTAGTTTTAGCTAGCTAGTTAAATTGAGGAATCTTACCTGGGTGGATTAAATTCCCAAAACGCTAAGTTCAAAGACTGACTTAACGGCAGCTTTTTTTCCCAAAATAACTCACAAAAATATATTAAAATAACTCGCTGTGAGCGATGGGAGGCGGACTTAATGCGCATGCTCCTGCATCCCCGCTTCAGGATAGAAAAGGGCCACGGTGATTGGCGGTCATAAAATGCATAAAATGGAAATGGCGAAATCTGATGGGCTGTCATAAGATAGAAATGCAGAGACGTGATTCGTTGATATTAGACAGACTCTCGGTCCTCAGGCACCGCTA
>NW_015736616.1:0-359 GCF_001515625.1 Sinocyclocheilus rhinocerous
AAAAAAAGATACATAATCATTACAACTGTCATTCGTTTGAATGGCAGTTTGGCAGTGACAATAGTCACAATGTGACTTCACATCATACATTTAAATTGCACTAGATCTAAAAACACACAACAGATGGAAACATTTAAAGCAAAAATGTGAAAAAATTTCATATATTAATACCTATATATCTATATATTATGTATGTATATATATTACATAATATATACATAATATATATACATACATTATATATATATATATATATATATTATGTAATTTTTGTAATATTATGTAATATTTATAAATAGTGGTCGACCGATATTGGTTTTTTTGACAGCCAATGCCGATATCTTGGAAAGCAGGGTGGC
>NW_015736617.1:0-360 GCF_001515625.1 Sinocyclocheilus rhinocerous
TCTAATATTTTCCAGAAAAGTTAACTTAAAAAAAAAAAAAAAAAGTAGGTTTGCATTTCCAGAGCATAAAAAAAACAGTTGTTTGCAAGGCAGCAAAAGAATAGTGTTTTAATCGTTTTTGTTTTAATATTATTATATAATAAAGTTTGTTTGGTACGATTTTATTTTGAATTAAATTGATCAAATGTGACACAAAAGACATTTGTAACGTTACAAAATAATTTAAATAAATGCTGTTCTTTTGAACTTTGTTAAACAAAGAATGCTGAAAAAAGTATCATGGTTTCCACAAAAATATGAAGCATTAATAATAATAAATGTTTCAGAGCATCAAATCAGCATATCAGAATGATTTCTGAA
>NW_015736618.1:0-360 GCF_001515625.1 Sinocyclocheilus rhinocerous
AAAACCCATGCATATGCACATAACGACAAACAAATCACAAGTGCACATTAGAAAAACACACTGTATGCATAATCCACAATACACACAACGACAAACAAATAACAACTACATGTGCACAAACATGCTACATACATCATGCAGAACATACACAATCACAAACAAATCACACACTTGCATGTACATGCAATCACAGATATAAGTGCACATACAGTATATGTGCATTATTCACACACATTATCTGCACTACACAAACACAGCTCATGCACTGCAGTCATACATGTACTTTCTCAGAGTTCAGGACCGTCCGTGGGTCATCAATGGGTGAACGGACTCCAGTTTGCTGCTGTCAAGAGGAACCAG
>NW_015736619.1:0-360 GCF_001515625.1 Sinocyclocheilus rhinocerous
TCTGAACTTTCCACGGCGGATCTCCATCTCCAGCGCGGAGCCCCGAGCGATCGTCGCTCTCGCTGTCTGATTTCGGCAAAACATTCGCGACGTTTAAGTTGACCCTTTACTCCCAAGCAACGTTGTTTATTCTCATAGACCTGAGAGCAAGTCGCAGTTTGGTTTGGAGACGCTCCACGTTGCAGCGGATCACTGTCACAGTCACGTTCGTGTAAATCCGATGACGTCCCTCCCGTTACGGTCTGCTACAAAACTACAACAGCAAAACGGATGACAGCAAACAGTACACTATTCTCTGCTGCGCTCACTATTCTAATCTCGCATCAACAACGCGTGTGATTGAATTCCCAGAGCAAATAA
>NW_015736620.1:0-360 GCF_001515625.1 Sinocyclocheilus rhinocerous
TTTGAATGAATTTAACAGTGCTTGGATTAAATTTATCCTGACCTTGAGCGGCTAGATGCTTAAGTCCAAAATTGGCACATCCAGGTGAGGAGGCAGCCCCAAATAGATGGACCTTCATCCGAAAAATTGAGGGTGGAGACTCTAGATCACCGTTCTCCCACCATAAGAACCTGAGGTAGTCTTGATGCTCAGGTCTCACATGGAACTGGTGAAACATTTTTTCCACATCACACATGATGGCTATCGGGCCCTTGCGAAACCTACAAAGTACTCCCACCAAGGTATTTGTAAGCTCTGGACCAGTAAGAAGTTGGTCATTCAGTGACGTTTCTTGAAACCTTGCTGAGCAATCAAAAACCA
>NW_015736621.1:0-360 GCF_001515625.1 Sinocyclocheilus rhinocerous
TTTTGTCTCTGGGTATTTATGGAAGCCGTTTTTTGCCAAGGAATTTAAAAAAACTAAATAGAAAAGATATCAGCTTTTTGTCTCACAATTCAGAATTTGTCTCTCTGAATTCTTAGTTTATATCTTGCAATTCAGACTTTCTTTTTCTCTGAATTCTGACTTTATATCTCACTACTCTTAACTTTTTTCTCTGAATTCTGAGTTTATAACTTGCAATACACTTTTTAACTATGAATTCTGAGTTTATATTGCAATTCTGACTTTTTTCGCTGAATTCTGAGTTTATATCTCGCAATTCAGACTTTCTTTTTCTCTGAATTCTGAGTTTATATCTCGCAATTCTGACTTATTTCTCTGAAT
>NW_015736622.1:0-360 GCF_001515625.1 Sinocyclocheilus rhinocerous
AAATTAAACTTTCCACACAATGGGCTTCAATTATGAAACGAGCGTACGACCGAAAATTGGGCGTACAGTCATTTCTACGCAAAACTTGGCATTTACCAATATGGACGTGAGCGGTGGCTACGATCAAATCCCATGTCAGGTCTCAGCTCATGTACGTAAGTTTTTGAGTTAGCCTGAAATTGTATAGCATAGTAAATCTGGCATAGAATTGTGTAATGACAGCATTTTGTTCATTTAGATCAGGGGTCACCAACTGGCAGACTCCGGTCCGAATCCGGACCGCAAGATGCGTCCATCCGGACCGTGAAGCCTTTTGACATAATGAAATAAATAAATGCCAAATGCTATCTTCTAACAAAA
>NW_015736623.1:0-360 GCF_001515625.1 Sinocyclocheilus rhinocerous
AAAGTAAAATTGAACTTTTGCTATACTTTCATAAGCTTTGCATTGTATTATCAGGATGTTCTTGCTGGTCTATAGAATATAAAACAATGAAAAATACAGGTACTTTAAGAGCTAGTTATTTATTTATAAGTGTTGTAATGAAATAAGCAAAGATAAGAACATGAAAATAAGACTTGAACAAACGTGTTATTTTCACGTTCAACCACTAGATGGCAGAAGTTCATTTATGGAACTGTCAATATTTATAGCCAGGTACTACACTTTTAAGGGTTAGTTGTCAAAGTAATTTACAAGTAAGATGAAAAAAGATACGTGCATAAAAAAAACGTAATATCACTTTTCTTTTTTCATTTTAAGGCT
>NW_015736624.1:0-360 GCF_001515625.1 Sinocyclocheilus rhinocerous
ATGTGATTGGTTATTAAGGCACACGTGATCTAAGTTGACCGTTACGCTTTCTCCAATAGTAAGTAATCCAGACCCTGTCATCTCCCTATATTAAGACAATCTCTGGAGATTTCAGCATGGAGGATAAAAACCAGACTCAACGAGTGAGTAAAGACTGTCAGTATAGACTGTCCGTAAGGGAACAGAAATGATCTGATGGCATTTTCTCATGATTTTAGCTGGTCGCGATGGTAACTTTATAACCCACTGACTACAAACCGTATTTAAAATGACTCAATAGTTTATCATCGAAATCATTGTTTTATTGATTGTTTATTGCCCATTCATCCTGTGATTACTAAAGTGTTCCTACAAACACCA
>NW_015736625.1:0-360 GCF_001515625.1 Sinocyclocheilus rhinocerous
TGTCACAATATTTATGCAGTTGCCTACATAGTGAAAGTTTATCAGTGGCAACCCACCTCATGCATGTTTTCCATTTGAGAGAGCAGCCATTGTTCTCAAAAGTACACGACAAAAACCAAGAAAGATATTCAATGCTATAGCCACAGTTAGGAGTTCCTCTTACAAGAGGTCGTTCCAACATAGTGTAACCTGTACATTTATATATAAAAATCTATAGAGACACAAAGAAATGTTTTGACTTAAAATATTCCAACCTCAATCAAAATCCCCAATACCTTCAGAAAAGTTTTTTTTTTTGTTAGAAAATACTGGATTTTCAAAAAACGGATTTAAATGTTTTACATTCCATCCTTCCAACAA
>NW_015736626.1:0-360 GCF_001515625.1 Sinocyclocheilus rhinocerous
ATTTAAACAAGCTCCAAAAACGGCTCGTTCATAAACACCGCCTCCAGAGCAACACATCGACATAGGCTTCGCCCACTGGTGTTCAGCCGCTAGCGACTGGACACTTGGATCATGCTGAACGAGTTTCGTGTCGCGTCGTGTCAAAAGCAAATGGAAATTACAATCACTGCTGCTATCTTGTCTACACTAGATACAGTACACAGATGCACATTCACTTTCTGATACAGCCCATGCGCTTGAGTCTGTCATCAATTGAACAAATAGAGTGAAAGAACATTTGATGCGTTTGGTTTAAACAGCTCGTTCGCGTCTTTATACAGATATCAGAAGGATCCCAGTGTAAGGAACAAGTGGATAGTT
>NW_015736627.1:0-360 GCF_001515625.1 Sinocyclocheilus rhinocerous
TTGCTGATTGGTAAACAAATGTGTGTGTTCTGAATGAATAATTGAGTTTGCAGCCACAGTAACAGCTTGACCTTGAACCGGACACTACGGTATGCATGATGAGATGAGTTTATTCTGTCACACTGATTCTGATCATATTTATACACCGTGGTATTTTAAACAATACCATGTCCACAACCGTTTTTATAAAGCTGTTTGTAAGGCTTGATGCATAAATGTCAATGGACATTTAACTAGGACTTTTATTGCATTTTATTGGAGTTAAACAGAATATTACATTCTTATTTTAAGCTGAAAGCACCATCCGATTAGTTAAAATGTTTAATATTTTTTACTTTTGAATTTATGTTTTTGAATTTC
>NW_015736628.1:0-360 GCF_001515625.1 Sinocyclocheilus rhinocerous
AACATATCTGAATGAACACATTCGCCGTACGATCCATTAATCTCATACATGTGTCAACTTTGGCCAGGTGTTGGAAGATTTGCCAGCGTCTGCTTTCAGAAAATGGAAGTAACTTTAGTAGAAATGAGTCAGATCTGATGTGAACGGCTACTATGCCTTACTGCATGCACACTTTAAGGTTGCAAAAAAAGCACCTTTAATAATTCCGAGAGGAAAAAGAGACACACAGAGCAATAACGTGAGACAATAAGAGGTCTGAGGAAAGAGCGTTTTGGCGCAGCCTCGCATTCGCAGTCGATGGCCTGTGAAAGAGGACGGCTGGAATCATGGAGAGCATCAGCCTCCAGCACTTTCACACCC
>NW_015736629.1:0-360 GCF_001515625.1 Sinocyclocheilus rhinocerous
AAAAGCTGAGCAAATTCAGGTTTGTCTGGTTTTGACTCTAGCTGTAATAGCAGAAGCAGTGACTGATCCCAACAGCCTCGAGTAAACTGCTTGAGTAACTGGCGGTTGGAATCTGCTTTCTTCAACCCGTTCCTTTTTACAGCAGAACTGAGGAGAATTTGCAACCTTTGTAGAAAATCTGAGGCTTTCTCGCCCGAGTTCTGATATGTGTTAAGGAACTTAGCGAATATCTCATCCCCATCCTCCACAAGACCATAGGCAGAATCCAGAAGATCAACATATTCTTGTGGAGAAGCAGAAAGGCCCAATTGTTTGACAACATCTGATGCTGGTGGAAGGAGGCTTTCCAGAATTTTCCTG
>NW_015736630.1:0-360 GCF_001515625.1 Sinocyclocheilus rhinocerous
AACCACAGAAACAGTTTAGCTATTAAAAACAATGAGTAAAGATGAATATCGTGTTCTCTTAAAATGTTTATTATCGTTAGATTCATGTTGGGACAATGAATATAAGTAATAGTTCATCTTTTCCAGTGTACACCAGATCATTACACATACAAACAGAAGATATGAACACAAATTAGCACAACAATGGCTTTTTAAGTGTTTGTCTGTGAACATCTCAAAGCAAGGATCATTCGCTCACACAATCTGTCGCTGTAATCACGTATTAGGGTCCTAAAGCTTCACCCGCAACACTCGGCTCTTCAGACTGTGTGCTGCTGGTCTCTTGATATTCTTACTGAAAAGGAACTAGATTGTGTTCAG
>NW_015736631.1:0-360 GCF_001515625.1 Sinocyclocheilus rhinocerous
AACGAAGGAATGTTGAGCTGCTTCATTAAAAGCTGTGTATTATGTAGAGTCGAGTATGATGAGAGTAGTGATGGCCGCTTTTGAAACACTGCTTCGTGAAGCTACGAAAACTTTGCGAATCAATAGTTTCGAAACAGTGGTTCGGAGCGCGTATCAAAATGACAAAGTCATGTGATTTCAGTAAACGAGGTTTCTAAATGTTTCGAAATTTCAATAATTCGCCTTAGGGGGGCGATCTCTGTGAACCCGTGAATCAGGCGAGTTTACTGAAATCGTCCCGCAGTGGCGAACCACTGCATCAGCGTCTATTGTTAGACGATCTCGGATCAGTCTGATCAATTTGTAGACATTTTTAATGAG
>NW_015736632.1:0-360 GCF_001515625.1 Sinocyclocheilus rhinocerous
GATTCTAATTAGGAAGAACTTTTGATATCTGACTGTATATGGGCACCACAGAGAGAAAGAGGGAGACAAAAAAGAAAGACTGAGATATGCTTACGGGCTAATTAACAGTCACAATTGATGCCGAGAAATGGAGACATGCCAGGGTCTTTGTGTGTGTGTGTGAGAGAGAGAGTGTGAGTGAGATTGAGAGATTAAGCAAACGTGTGAGTAACTACAGTAGAGAGTGTGTGTATATGACTTTGTGTAATTAAATGTGTGTATATCTGCAATCACACAGCGTGTCGCCGTCTCTGGAGGTAGAGTGAGGTCACAACGCTGTGATCTGTGTCTGTGACATTTACAGTGAAACTTGAATTATTA
>NW_015736633.1:0-360 GCF_001515625.1 Sinocyclocheilus rhinocerous
TTTTTTTTTTTTTTTTTTTTTTAAATATAAGGAGATACCAACCTCCAGTGGAGAAAGCGTAATGGTCAAGTTGGAACACGTGTGTCTCATAAACCAATCACATTACAGCCTTGACGTCACTAAAGCAGTTCTTTAAACAAAAGTTAATCACTGTTTCCGAAAAGCATACAAATGCATAAGTAGTGCCTTAAATGGAATACTACCTGTCACAAAATTGTCAGTGACGTCATTAATAAAACTGCTTTTTTTTTGTAAACTCCAAATTTAACTTCCAAAATTAACATATTGAACATAAATCATGTTGAATAGCTGACAGGATGTCAATTCATTAAGAGAGAAGCTAAATCCTCACAAAATACT
>NW_015736634.1:0-360 GCF_001515625.1 Sinocyclocheilus rhinocerous
TATCTACATTTCATATTTGAAATAAATACACATATCATTCTTCCTTGTTCTCCTATTACAGTCAAGAATTTAAAGAACTGACTTCTATTCAGTGTGAATATGAATGGAACTCGCCACACCTAAACTATTTGGATTAAAATGAACTGAAATGAAATTCAAAAGTGTCACGCAAGAATTCCCTTGACACAACACAATGGACACAATGGACCTTGTAAATACAATGGAACAGAACTTGTTTTTTGTGTTGTTTGGCTCCATTTTGAAGATGCCAGGGTGCTTCCACAATGAATCAGCACACTAGAATGATTTCTGATGAATCGTTTGACACTGAAGACTGAAGTAATGGCTCCATGAAAAAAA
>NW_015736635.1:0-360 GCF_001515625.1 Sinocyclocheilus rhinocerous
AAAAAAAATACAGAGAATACACAGCCCATTTTGAATGGCTATGAATGGAGAAAGATGCTTTTTAGTAGTTACAACTTAACTTCTACCAGGAGGAGCAAACGGGTCAAACCTTGACCCAGCAGGGGTTTCCATCTGAGACTGACATAAAGTTTTGTTATTTCTAAATATCTAAATAACCTTTCTCCATTTGTGTTCAGGGGAAGGACCCTCTTTATGCCCAGATCAACAAGGGGAAGAAGTGAAGGATCATGGGAACTCTGCACAGACGTGATCAGCACTGGGGGGAGCAGGAGACCAAAATACTGGAGATCAACTGTCCTGCCCTGTGTGTGTGTGTGTGTGTGTGCGTGCGTGCGTGCG
>NW_015736636.1:0-360 GCF_001515625.1 Sinocyclocheilus rhinocerous
CACCTCAAACGAACACCTGGCGCTCGATTCAACCAAACCACCTGCGGACGGAAAACACATAGAGCTCGTGCTGAAAAAGCCTTTCGACCGTGAGCTTTTGCAGTCGCACCAGTTTCTACTCACCGCTACTGACGGCGGATCTCCTCCGCGCTCAGGCACAGCCAAAATCAACGTGCGCGTTTTGGATACCAATGACAACGTGCCAGTCTTCGGCAGTTCCGTATACAAAGTGAAACTGCGGGAAAACTCTCCTGTTGGCGCGCTGGTAATTAAATTAAACGCCACAGATAGAGATGAGGGCTCCAATGGGGAGGTGTATTACTCATTTAGCTCTTACACGCCAGATAGAGTGAGGCAGGT
>NW_015736637.1:0-360 GCF_001515625.1 Sinocyclocheilus rhinocerous
GTTCACTTGCTGGGAGTATTGTTGCTTCTGAACTCAGATAGTTGCGTATGCGACTGTATCGTATCAGCAAGGAGTTTACAACATTTTATATTTGGGTGGGTTCTGATGGAATTAGAATTAAATTCTTCTTCACTACAAAAAAATTATTTGCATTCACAAAAGTACTTAGGAATGTTCTTAAGATTCTTAAGACAAAACTTTACAATTTCATTTTCGTCTTTAAAATATTTGATAATACCTTCTTAAAGTAAGCATACATTCCAGTTTGTTTTAAATCCCCAAAGACAAGCCTATAATTTAAGTAATCTTTTGTAATCTGAAGAACCTTCTTTCGCAAAAACAAAGAAGCTTTTGTGAAAC
>NW_015736638.1:0-360 GCF_001515625.1 Sinocyclocheilus rhinocerous
TCTGAGTCCGTGTGTGCACGCCAGCGTCCTTGACAGCCATTTGGCTGGAGAGCTGCTCATTAATTCCTGCTGTGTTTGTATAAATAAATGTGATTCTGCTTCCTTTGCTTTTAATGTGTTCTTGTTTCATCCAGCATCTAAATCAAGCTTCCATTACCACACTGCCCATGTCCACAAAAAAGAAATAATGCCAGGTTGCGTTCATTTCGCCCCAACTGGTGACTATGAGTTTATGCAGGAGCGTCACGCACTTAGTAACAAAAAACCACAACCCTCAAATAAATATTTATTTGTGAAAAATGCTTTGTCTTCTAAAGTATGTATATATATATATACAGTGGGTACGGAAAGTATTCAGAC
>NW_015736639.1:0-360 GCF_001515625.1 Sinocyclocheilus rhinocerous
CAGTGTGCTGTGCTTTAGCTGAGAGACCAGCGCTTTTCAGGCCTGGAAGTGAAGTACCACAAAACGCCACATTTTGGATGTCTCCTTTAACACAGATCAACTTTGATCATCTGGGGCCAGTTGCACTTGCTGTGCACAAGTTAAATCTACGCCTAGTTGTGGCGCAAATGGGCGTTAAGTTTCGATTTACATAGTACTAAATATTAGAGCGTTGCACCATTAAAACTTAAAATTAAAATTATGCCCATTTACACCTTAAAGAGAGAAGATTATGTGAATAAATGACATGAAGCTGATCTAAACAGTAGGGGTGGGAATCTTTTCACCTCACAATTAGATTCATATCGATTCTTGGGGTCA
>NW_015736640.1:0-360 GCF_001515625.1 Sinocyclocheilus rhinocerous
AAGAAAGGAAACCTGTGATTTTCTCTTTCATGTGAGGAAAGAGCTGCTTTAAAATGAAATTGCTGCAGCAGGAGGGAGTCCCTCAACCTTTGCCTTCAGATGAGCAGCTGCTCACCGGTAAATGTGTCTGTTTTTATAGGTGAGCTGATGTCAGAAACTGAGAAATAAAGAACCGTGGGTTAAGTTAACCCGGTTAACTCATGCAGTATTGGTAAATGCTTGTGTCCCTTGCAAATACAGGTATGTTCCACGTTTGCTCTGAGTAACAGTCCCATACAGAAACTGTATATAATTGTATATTTTCTCCATACAGGGAAAATGACACAATTTTTCTCCATTTTCAACACAGACCTAACAGGT
>NW_015736641.1:0-360 GCF_001515625.1 Sinocyclocheilus rhinocerous
AATGTAAACTACAAGGTACACTATTCGTGCTATCTAAACATACAATAGGTGATCAAAAGTTCAGACTATGCCCATCATGATAAACAACGGAGAACTGTCCTCTTCAGGGTAACGTCAGTCTGTTTGTGTAGTGATGCAGTATAGCGCTCCTGACAGACAGTGATCGTTAAACCCGTGAAGTGAAAGTGAAACCCGTTTTTCTCAAAATCCCATTCCTGAAAATCATAGCTATCAGCCAGCGTCAGATAGCCATAACTTTTGTTACGTTCCTTTGGAAAGGGCTTGAACACAGCTTTCATATGATATCAAAACCTCAAAAAGGTAAAATTTCACCATGTGGTGGGTTTTCCTAGATCGCAT
>NW_015736642.1:0-360 GCF_001515625.1 Sinocyclocheilus rhinocerous
AACAATCCCAAAGAAGGTGAACCTCTCAAAAAGCTCCACAAAGAGTACACAAACAATCACCTGCAGCTTCTTACGTGCCTTGCGCAGCTCGCTGACCATCCCACCGGGATATGAAGACGTGCAGATCTCATGAGGGAGGTGGCCATCGTGTGTATCAACAGCATCTATGGGCGGCATGCTGCTTCTGGAGATCTTCCTGTGGAAGTGATGTTCAGACAATGCTGGAGCTCCATCTCCATTACTAGAGAGCTGGACTGGCAGTTCCTCACAAACATGTGAAATCTTGTGGATGCCTAACAACAGAGCCTTTGCCAGCACGCCAAAGTTTCACATTTAGTCTCCTGACTGAGGTTTCTGGAT
>NW_015736643.1:0-355 GCF_001515625.1 Sinocyclocheilus rhinocerous
TGCAGAGGAGATACAGACAACCTTATCTCCGCTCATCTTCTGTTCCTCTGTCCCACGACCACGAGACAGTTTAAGGTGGGTGGGTAGGCACAGGAAATTCTCCAGATACACTGTATGTGTGTGTGTGTGTGTGTGTGTGTGTGTGTTTATATATTCTTAAGGGGTTTTGTGGATATATTTCTAATTATCTTTTGTGAACTGAAGCATTTTGCGGTGGACAGTCGGATATTCTGAAAAAAAATCTCTGCCTATCCTTTCATCATTTTCTTTTTGAGCGCTTCAAATGTAACATATTGTCTAACATTTGTCTTGCCAAACGTTCTGACCACTCATGTTTTACTTCAAACTTCCTTTA
>NW_015736644.1:0-360 GCF_001515625.1 Sinocyclocheilus rhinocerous
AATTACGATATTATCGCAGACGATATATATCGCACACCCCTACCCCCCACACGATCTTAATTCTGCATTTCTACTATTCGGCAATTAACATTTCGGCGAGAGAAGAGGAGCGTAACTCACGTCTGATCTCGAGATAGCAGGAGCGATGCCTCCTTGACGTCACATCAGTTATTGTGAAAGCAATATGTGCTAGTTGCATAGCAAACACAGCGCACCCGTCAGTCGAGAAACGTGACATTTGAGCAGAAACAAGGCGGAGCAGAAGAATGAGTGAGGCAGAGCAAAGTGCAAGGTCTGATGACAACCCTAATGTAGGTTTACACGTCACGTTTTGGTAACGGTACGGTTCACTTGGAACCT
>NW_015736645.1:0-360 GCF_001515625.1 Sinocyclocheilus rhinocerous
AAGAGATTTAATGAAGAAGTCTCTTATGTTTGCCAAGGCTGCATTTATTTGATCATAAATACAGTAAGAACAGTAATATTATTATAATTACAATTTCAAATAACAGTTTTCTATTTGAATATATTTTTATATATTATAATATAATGACAATTTCAAATAAGCTTTCTATTTGAATGTTTTTATGTTTATTATAATTGCAATTTTAAAAACGTTGTATTAGAATATATATTTTTATGTATTATAATTATATATTATAATTTAAAATTACTTTCTAGTTTGATATAATTTGTTATATTTATTATAATATAATTACAATTTCAAATAACTGCTTTCTAGTTTAATATATATTTTTATATATTT
>NW_015736646.1:0-360 GCF_001515625.1 Sinocyclocheilus rhinocerous
TGGTGATAATCGGCGGTACGGCCATGTTGTCCGGGTTCCTGCACCGACTCCTGGCTGAGATCTGCTCGCTGGTGGAGAAACCCAAGTACCACGATGCTCTGGCTACCAAGAGCTTCCGTATCCACAGCCCACCCACCAAACCCAACTGCACCGCCTGGTTAGGAGGTGAGCAAAGAAAGGCACAGCAGAGGCTTTGAGATTCCTGACCTCTGCATTGGACGAGAAAAGCTCTAAACACGTTTTGTTAAAGCAATTGTGAAAACGAAGATTTAGGGTGAACTATTCCTTTAACACACCAGGATTTCACAATTTTCTGCCATTGACCTTCACTCAAGGTTGTTTTGTTTCTTCTTCCCATGT
>NW_015736647.1:0-360 GCF_001515625.1 Sinocyclocheilus rhinocerous
AACTGATGACACACCAGTCAGAATCTCAGGATGATATGAACAAGAATGCACAGAAAGTCTTTTGTCAGACTAAGAAACTGCTATAGTATTACAAATAAGGATATTACCAATATTGTAATGCAACTTGTCAGAGGATGCTGACACTATATTCCAGTGTGTGTTTACTGTAGATTCTGTTGTTTGGTTTTTGAACTTTTCTCTTCTAGTGCTTTTTTTATCTACTGTAAGATCACTTTACATTAGTGCAATGAAAGTAAACTTTTCTTTAAGTTTATTGCTGAATTTTACTGTATCTGCACCGCTCTATTTATGTCGTATACTGTAACATACATTGACTAGCAAAAGGATTCCTGTTTCCCA
>NW_015736648.1:0-360 GCF_001515625.1 Sinocyclocheilus rhinocerous
AATGCCCAATTTCCCATTTGGTGATATTTGGAAATCCTCCAGGTTCTTCAAAAAGCTGCTAGGCAGCTGCACCCGCCTGCACACAGACTCATCTGCAACACTCCAGATGAAAACTGTTTCTGTGGAGGTGATGAAGACGACATAATCTGGACTGTCAGGAATTAACTTGAAGTTAACTATTGTGATCCCATCGTCACAGATGAACTTTTTGGACACACTGCCTGACCACAAGCTAACAGCCAACAGCTTATTCTTGTTGGCTCCCACAAGGAATGTGTTTGCTGTGGTAATGAGGGCATGCTGGAGTGTTACCAAAATGTTGCACACCTTGTGACCAGTCGCAAGCCTCCAAACGCGGGA
>NW_015736649.1:0-360 GCF_001515625.1 Sinocyclocheilus rhinocerous
AAGTCTTATCACTTTCTGACACGACAAGAGTCCAATCGAGCCGCACGTTATTTGTCAAATCTTCATTAACCGTCAGCAGCTTTTAAATTTGGGTGGAGGTGGAGAGCGAAGCATTTGAATCGCGCGCAGAACACAAAATTTGACGGGAACGGCTCCGGTTGAAAACTGACGGGATCTAAAACGTTCAGATGACACACAGCTAATTTCTCCGTCACTGTAAGTTACCGAAAACACGAATGCGGTTGTGAGTCCTGAAAATGTACAGGTGTGAGTTCAGTTACAGAATGCGGTTGTCACGCCCGTAAATAAGCGAACTGTGTGAACGTAACCGTATTAAGGACTCAAATACAGGACTGACAG
>NW_015736650.1:0-360 GCF_001515625.1 Sinocyclocheilus rhinocerous
AAGGTAATGATTTCATCATATTGTATCTCTTGTCTCTGTATTCATGTGTTCTAGTTCTTGTTCCTTCTCCATTCCTGATTGGCTCTAGTTGTGGATAAATGACATTCAAGTGATCATCACTTTGCTCAACTCATTCCAAAAGGAAAAGCACTTCAAGTAAGTACTCTGATGAAAGTCTGATGACATTAATGTCTCATATGTAGCTGTTTGATACACCCTACAGGGAGCCGTATGTCACTGCATGTCACATTTAATTGAATTACATTTTTTAAATTTCATTTTTATGCTAGTTTCAAATGTTTCTTCTCAAAGAAAAAAAAAACCACTTGACATATTATTTTGTTTTTAGTGAATATAGTC
>NW_015736651.1:0-360 GCF_001515625.1 Sinocyclocheilus rhinocerous
ACACACACGAGCAGAGAGATCAGATACATACAAAAACAGCTCACAGATGCATAGAATATCTCAAGGTCATAACAACAAGAAGATAAGGAATTATAAAAGTCTAAAGATATAGCCTACACCAAGATATATTTATATATGACTAAATGAATACAACAGTTTGATAATAATTGTTTAAATTAATATAATAATTGACTGACCCGAGGTATGTATCTGGATGATTGAGTAATATATATAAATACTGTGACCAGGGTTGGAAATTAATCGTTGTACCCACCAGCCACAGTGACTGGTGAATGGAAAATTACATTAGCCTAAATATTTTAGTAGGCAAAAAATTGCAAAAACACAATCACACAAAAC
>NW_015736652.1:0-360 GCF_001515625.1 Sinocyclocheilus rhinocerous
CGTCTGAAATCCTCCCCCATCCTGCTGAGCTGCTGATGGGGTGAGTGTTCCCCGTTCCTCCCCTTCACAGAACACACTCAACACCATGCTTCATTCATCTTACTTAGACCCGGACTGTCACATTTGGCAACCTCTGAATTAAGAGAGATCAGCACTCCACCCGCCCTTCAACACCCTGGGCTGCATGCGTTCCAGCCCCCAGACGTGTCCCCTGCAAATATTAAAGCCATTCGACCTTGACCGAGAGGAGAAGCCCATTCAGAGGAGTCAAATGCAGAGCTTCCTGAAGCGCACCGGCAGAGCCCTGCGTCCCAGCAGGGTGCAGACAGCCTGCCCGTTTCTTAATGTGCTTTTTACATT
>NW_015736653.1:0-360 GCF_001515625.1 Sinocyclocheilus rhinocerous
CATCAGCAGGTGGCAGAGCCTCAGGGCGGGAGACTGCAGACCAGCCGGCTGATCTTTAAGCCTCTGTCTGAGCAGCTCAGCTTACTTCAGACTGTAAGAGCTCCGACAGATCTTAAAGTTTAAACAGTAACTACTGTTGACATCAAGTTCTTGTTTCCTCAAAGTCCAGATGATGTGCACATCACGCAGCTCTCTGACATTACATGTTTATGTGATGCGTTTATAAAATAATAACGTAGACCAGACTGCCCTGGACTAGAGCACGGCAGTTTGGTCAGAAGAACACACATTCATTTCGTTCATAGAGAAACTGATTTTACATTTACATTTAGTCATTTAGCAGACTCTTTTATCCAAAGC
>NW_015736654.1:0-360 GCF_001515625.1 Sinocyclocheilus rhinocerous
ACAGAGGCAAGGAGAAAACTCTTGCAAGGAGGCAACAACATGTATTTTTATTCGTGAATATGTTGAATGTCTAAAACGCAAGTGTATGTAAATGATCTTAAACATTTCCAGCGGTGAGAACGAATCTAGAAGCAGCTTTCCAGATGGTAATACGATTTGCATATGTAGCCAGCTCGGCCCTCACGGCTCGACTACCCCTCTGCGTCGTGATGTGAAATAAACACTGGAGTCAGTCTGCTGGTTCAGTTGTCTTTTATGTTGAGTGCTCTCGCATCTGCTCAGACCTCCCGCGGACTGAAGCAAGAGCTCACAATACAGAGAATGTCATATTTCACAAGATGAAGAAATAATATAAAGAAA
>NW_015736655.1:0-360 GCF_001515625.1 Sinocyclocheilus rhinocerous
TGTTACACGTCACCCTGGACTACATTTCCCATGCTCCATTGCACTGATTGCAGTCTCACCTGCAGGTAATCACACACACTTTAAATACAAGGCCCTAACCACTATTCAGGGCTGAGTATTGTTTAGCGTTTATCGCTCTCCTACTGATAGCTACATTACGGAGCCAGTCTAGTTTCTCCAGTCTTAGTTCCCAGTCATATCTAGTCTTCTTCATTGCCTGATTTCCCGTGTTTAGGTCATAGCCTGCGTATCTCGATTGTGTGTGTTCTCTGCCTACCCTGGATTTTGCTTGTTCTGGATTACCCGTCGTCGCATCCTGTTTGGATACTGTATGCTTCTCGCCTGGACTCTAGCCTGTTT
>NW_015736656.1:0-360 GCF_001515625.1 Sinocyclocheilus rhinocerous
ACAGCACAAGCTTAATGACGGAGTAAAAAAAAAAGTCTGCAGTCTGTCTATACTGCATAATACTTCTCTTATTTACATTGTGTTTATACTTTGTCGGTTATAATGAACGCAAGCTCACGCTTAAACTCATAATGAGGGGATTCTGACTTAAAATCCTCTGATTGGCCATTGTGCTCTCGTGCTCAACAAACATGTCTGTGATTGGCTACAAAGCTCAACACTGCAAAACACATTAGCTGCGTCCAATTCTGGCCGTGTCACCGCAGCGCGTCAGGAGCTCCTTCAAAAGCGGCCTCAAAAAATGCCTCCTTCGTTTCCCAGGGTATAAATCAGGGGTGGCGAACTCCAGTCCTGGAGAGC
>NW_015736657.1:0-360 GCF_001515625.1 Sinocyclocheilus rhinocerous
ACTAAAATACATTTTATAGAGTATTTATAAATTGCATAAATTAAACTGAGACATAATAGTGAGAATATTCAGTGTTTTTTTTATGTAATATAGTTTCAACATTGACACTGACCTACCCCTCATACTGAGATGACATTAAGCAAAGCTCAACAATTACAGCAGACACACAGCGGTACTATTTACTGAACAGTTACCAAAATGTGAGTGAAATGAGAATCTGCTCTTGCAGTAAATTAACCAAAAATGGCAATGTATAGAATGATACTGCCCACCAAAATGAAAATATGTTCATGTATCGTTAGACAGTAATTCTTAAAAATAACCTTATGCGAATCTCAATTTGACAGTTTTTTAAGTGAC
>NW_015736658.1:0-360 GCF_001515625.1 Sinocyclocheilus rhinocerous
TGTCATTACACCTTTTTTGTCTAAAATATTAAAACATGGTAACATAGTAAATACATCTCTGTGTTTGTGTCATTCAAACATAATATCCAACTTTTACTTGACCTTACAATGAGAACTTACATTAACAAAAAAAAAATTGTTTGATATATTTTTTCCTTGCAGTAACTTGAGTAACAGGGTTGAACGTTAACCTTGAAAATTGCAATCAACAATATAATTTGTGTGAAAATGAAAAAAGAGAGAGATAATGAGATTCACTTTTCCTCCTACTTTTATGTCAAAATTATGACTTTGTATGTTATTGTATTTTATATAATCTTTGATACTGAACACTTTGGTCCCTCATTAAATTACTCTATA
>NW_015736659.1:0-360 GCF_001515625.1 Sinocyclocheilus rhinocerous
ACTTGAGCTCAAGGTTGTTGCATGCAGGAAAATAGTCATTACGATTGCAGGTTGACACGTCGTAATAAGTGAATCACACTCATGATGCTCCTGGCATTATGTGATTCTCTGAGACATTCAGTTTACATACAAGCACACAAAAGCATCAGATGAAAGAAATGTCATACAGAAATAACAAACCACTCAATTAAAAAAGGAAATAAAATGAACAGGGTCTTTACTGGTGTTCAAGTTCACAGACACTGACACAAATGCACTTAAGCAATATTATATTAAAAGATAAAACACAACCTACTACTTTGATTAATGAAGTCTAGTATTCATCTGCACAGTGGCATTGGAATGCATCTGAAAAATCCT
>NW_015736660.1:0-360 GCF_001515625.1 Sinocyclocheilus rhinocerous
ATCTCATAAACTCGGCCCGTGCTCCTGAGGATTGTTTCACCACTTATCAGTCACTTGCATGACACATTATTTTTGTTTGTAAAAACGTGAAAAAATGCAACAATAACACATCACACATTTAATGGTCCATTGCTGACGTTCTGAATGACAGAATGTCCGTCACGTAACTTTACGCACTGCAGGACATGAGGACGGACCTTGGTGTATGGACTCTGTTGTGTTTGTCAGAGGTTGTTTTCTAAAGGACCAAGGTGGAGACCTGACTGACAAAGCATGCTGCATCACTGTCAGGAAAATAGTCTTCAGCAGCCACAGCTCATTTCAGACATATTTGCTGTCACTCAGGAAGGAGCAGACATG
>NW_015736661.1:0-360 GCF_001515625.1 Sinocyclocheilus rhinocerous
AAACAACCAATATGCTAGTAATATGCATGCTAATAAGCAACTAATAGTGAATAGTGTTCCCTAATCTAAAGTGTTACCAAAAATGATTGTAAAATGTGTGTTTAACACTTTTTAGAGGCATATTTATATAATTCAATCCAATATTTGGCCTTAACTATTAAACGTCCATACCAAACAAAACAAAAATGCAGTAATATTTAATTAATTATTATTTATAAAGTTCTATGCATAATGTGAATATTTAGTCACACATTTTCTCATGAATAACCAGTCAGTAACTAAACTGATTTAGGTTTCACAGTAAGTTGTAGGTCTAGGCTAGGGCTGGACGATATGGCCAAAATTGATATCACGGTATAT
>NW_015736662.1:0-360 GCF_001515625.1 Sinocyclocheilus rhinocerous
ACCTGGCCGTATCCCCTCAAAGGAATCTATTTTTTCTGATTCCAAGCCTTTGAGCTCTGCCCTAGGCTTAGGCTTCCCAGCCCAGCCCTTATCAGGTAAGTTGTTTAGGGTATGCTGCTTAGGCCCTTGGCCGGAGAGGATAATGTCACTGACAGCTGTCAAGGCGTCCTAAGGGCAACTCCCATGGCTATGGTAGAGTTGATACTTAGTGCTCGCTGTAGTTTCTGGCATGCACTCCCCTCAGCATGGCGGCGTGGTTATACCGTTCCCCATAGCGACCCCTAGAGGGCGCAGTTCGAAGTTCACTCGGAAAGGAATGTCTCCGGTTACGTATGTAACCATGGTTCCCTGAGAAGGGAA
>NW_015736663.1:0-359 GCF_001515625.1 Sinocyclocheilus rhinocerous
TCACTATAATCGTGATATGAAATGTTCATACCGTTACATCCCTACACTAGAGCTGAGATTGTCATATTTTTCAAAAGAAGTCTCTTCTGCTCAGCGAGGCTGCATTTATTTGATCAAAAATACAGTAAAAAAAAAAACTCAAATATTATTACAAATAAAACACATTTATATTTAATCATCATAATTAAATAATAAAATAAGCATCATATATACATAAAAAAATATTATTTATAAATAAATAAATACATTTATATTAAAAAAGAACAAATACATAAATAAATAAATAAACAAATTTAATCATCATAAAACAAAATTATAAAAAATATAAATTAACAAAAATCGTTATATAGTTAATCACA
>NW_015736664.1:0-360 GCF_001515625.1 Sinocyclocheilus rhinocerous
ATATAATTATAATTACAAATACAATATTTTTATTACAAGTTAATTAATATTATTTATTTATTGCCATATTAATATATGATCACAATACTTTGGCCAACTTTTGCTGCCCTCTAAAACCTGGATAAAAAAAATAGCATTTTAATTCGTAATTTTTATGTAATTAAAAAATTGATATATTTTAATTCATCTAATTAAAATTGAATTCAACCCCTAGTATTTATGCACAAAGTACACAGATATTTAATGTAATTTTCAACTTTTGTCTTTACATAACTTCATGTATTTTGATGTAATCTTGAAGTTTTCTTCCAGAATATATATCCTGTGTTTGAGTGCTGATGATTGATAATGTAGTAAATA
>NW_015736665.1:0-360 GCF_001515625.1 Sinocyclocheilus rhinocerous
ATATTTTTTTCTCCCTCCAGAAAGCAAGACTTATCTCAAGTCATTTCGCTTCTCAGATTGCAGTGTAACCCTAGGTATGAGTAATGGTAATATCAAACACATCTCATAATAATGGGAACATCTCATCTGATCCACACGGATCCTCCTCAAGAAGCATCTCTTGAAAGTCTCTAGTGAGATGATGGAAAGAGGCATCTGATCCTCGACTCACAGTGAGTTCGGCAGAGGTCAGAGTGGATGTCCCACATTAACTCCAGCCCAGTGAAGATCTGTGCTCTCAAATCACATCCCATTACAGGCCTGCCAGATCTCAGAGAGGCCCAAGCCATCATCACACCTTCAGAGAGAGAGAGAGACAGA
>NW_015736666.1:0-360 GCF_001515625.1 Sinocyclocheilus rhinocerous
GCTCAGTCTACCATAATGGTAGTAATTCTGAAGTATTATAATTAACAATGCCTCAGGGTTATTATAGTTAAATGAAACTGAACCAAAAATTAAAACCATTAAAAAACAAATTTTGTTACTTGAAATTAAAATATAAAAAAACGTACAAATTAAATTAAAATGAGAAATGTTGCCTTGGCAACTAGATTAAATTAAGTCTCGTTGCCCAGGCCTTATTTCTATTTTTAATTTAATTGAACTTGATGTAATAAAACGGAAATAAAAATAAATACAAACTATATAACAAAAAAAAACAAAACACAAACATCTACTAGTTTTAATTAAAACGTTAACTAAAATTAAAACAGAAAAAAAAAAAAA
>NW_015736667.1:0-360 GCF_001515625.1 Sinocyclocheilus rhinocerous
ATAATCTAACTTATTAGGGAAGTGTTAAATTCTAATGTATTACTATTTATTATAACTGTAACGGAAATACAATAGTATTATATCTTTTATATCATGGTATTATTTGAAGGAAGGAAAGGTACCTTGAAAATACCATGGTAAGTTATATGAATATGTCAATCAATAGTGTGCAGTTAACTAATTTGATACCTTTGTTGTTTTTAAATAAACTGTGACACTGATCTGATCTAACAGTATTGAGGTGTTATTTAATACAGTCACATGGTAAAGTAGGGCTGTGCGATATTGAAGAAAAATGCGATAACTCATTCAATTATGCGATATTCGATACGATAATGCTTAAAGTGCCACATGCTCAGA
>NW_015736668.1:0-360 GCF_001515625.1 Sinocyclocheilus rhinocerous
ATCCATAAAAACTGAGAGCAATAACTCTGCTTGCATTTACGGTATATTAAATAACTCAATTATGGAAATATGCATGTTGTTCCAAAGCAGCTTTACAATTTATTGCACCTGGGGAAAGTATTAAGTGGTTCCTCATGATAGACATTGCTTGCTTGTGTCTCTTAAAACCACCTGAAAAAACTACTAAATTATGATTAGACTGATTATTAGTTAGTTATGTGAAGATTGATTTAGTGTGTCAGATGCTATACTGAATAATGATGTCATTATCTGTGAGACCTGTCACTGTCTTTATTGCTCATGTACTGATGCTGTTTTTTAAATTGCATTTGTATAGGAACAGAGTTCAGAGATACAGTG
>NW_015736669.1:0-360 GCF_001515625.1 Sinocyclocheilus rhinocerous
TGCCAGGCTGGCTGGAATCGTCCAGCCCCATGATGGAGAGTGCCACACCAACAACAACAATGAATATGACAAGTCCACTATACTGGTCAGCCAAACATATATTGGGCAAATCTCTCTCTCTCTCTTAAGCAGCACAGTTGTTTTCAACCTTCATAATAAATGGAAATGTTTCTGGAGAACCAAATTAGCATATTAGAATGATTTCTGAAGGATCTTTTGACAGATTTGCCATCACAGGAATAAATAGAATTTTAAAATATATTAAACTATTTATTATTTTAATAATATTATTTTTAATCACATAAATGCAGCCTTGATGAGCATTCTTGTAAAGCAAAAAATCAGAGAGAGAGAGAGAGA
>NW_015736670.1:0-360 GCF_001515625.1 Sinocyclocheilus rhinocerous
TGGGGCACACTCGCCTCTTATTTTACTTCAATGCAATAAAACAACAGCAATGGCTGAAAAACTTGCATCATTCTTTTAATTAAAAAGTAGCCGCCTTCCTCCTCCTCTGCGTGTTTGAGGCTTTAAACCTGACAGAAATAGTCGGCAGAGCCTTAACAGCTTGAAATAGACAACCACACTGATTAGCGTAATCCCAATTAAAGAGCATGAGCCTGGTGGCTTTGGCAGATTTAGCTGTAGTTATCTTTTAAAAGTCAATGTGCATGAGGGCACAGGCCTACATTTAGCTTCTATTAAGGATTAAAAGATAGTTCTCAAGAATTCGGAAAAGAGGAAATTAGATCAATGTGAAATTAACAT
>NW_015736671.1:0-360 GCF_001515625.1 Sinocyclocheilus rhinocerous
ATACTTAAGGGATAGTTCACCCAAAAAATAAATCAATAAATAAATAAAATTAAAACTCATACAGGTTTGGAACAACTTGAGGGTGAGAAAATGATTTTCACTTTAGAGTGAACTGTCCCTTTAAGACAAAGATAAGTCTTGCCATTAAAGGAACACTTCAGCCAAAAATGGAAATTGTTCACCGTCATGTCATTCCAAACCTATATGACTTTCTTTTTTTCCGTTATAGACAAAAGGCGTTTAGAAGAAATATTTTAAATGAAAGTAAACCAAAACTCAGTTACCAAAAACACACACACGCACACACACACACAAACATATACATATATATATATACATATACATATATATACATATATA
>NW_015736672.1:0-360 GCF_001515625.1 Sinocyclocheilus rhinocerous
GCACATCATCACTTGATAATTCATCATTCTACACACGAAAAAAAAATCTTAACTGTATAATAATTGCATTATATAAAAGACTGTGAAATGATAGTAACAATATAACATCAAAGTTATTCATTTACCGTTGTTTCTTTGGGGAGGCTTGAAGAACGTGAGTCATCCGAAGGCCTGTTTTGAATGAGTAGAGTGGGATTCGAATCTGAAGTTTCATTCAGCACATCCTGTATTTCCAGGTTCTGAGGCGACGGCAAAACGGTTTTACTGCTTAAGCCAGAAAACACTGTTTCGCCAGTGTCAAAATCACCTAAATGTTCCACAGGAACAGGAAGAGAGGGTTGTAGATCCACAGTGTTTCCC
>NW_015736673.1:0-360 GCF_001515625.1 Sinocyclocheilus rhinocerous
AAGTAAACAAAAAAAATGATATATTATTTGTATGATTAAAAATGTTTATATTTTTTACAATTACTCTATCAATTTTCTATTTTCAATTATAGACTAAAGTCTATCAATTACTTCTATCAATCATACTGACCCCAAAGACCAGATTTGTAAACAGGAAATGAGGGACATGTGAGGGTTAAATGAAGCTTCACTACACTAAAGCTACAGCGCTGTGAAATATAGCAAGCTAAGCAACATGGCAAAAGTAGTTTACTACATCTAAGCTATTTAAAAAAAAAATCATTTTTATATTGAACCAACATCTTAAGTCAATGCTCTCTCAGTGATCAATAAAACGGTCAGTCAAGCAGATAGACAGGC
>NW_015736674.1:0-360 GCF_001515625.1 Sinocyclocheilus rhinocerous
ATTTAAAAAATAAAATAATATTATTTAAAAAAATTGGCCCCTAGATATGAGAAGCAATTGCAAGATTTAAACTTACACTACGAAGCATAAAGTCACAATTATGTTTCCTCTAGCTTGTGTTCACTGCATGCTTTCATTACAAGCATTTACAAATAAAAAAAAGACAACATGACAGAATTCACTGAGAGTCAGTAATGATAGAATTAACCAGTTAAACAGTCCCAGAAAGACACCTCAGAGTAAAACATTCCTTCACTGTATATTGGCTTTTCTCTTTCATTGGATAAACTCTGTCCATCTCCCTCCCTCCCCCTAACCTCTCTATAGTGCTTATCCTCCTCTGACCCTGTGCATGACCCT
>NW_015736675.1:0-360 GCF_001515625.1 Sinocyclocheilus rhinocerous
ATTTACTATACTTTTTTCTTCAAATGTTATATTTTATTTACTAACGAATTTGCAATAATACTTCCAACATGAAAACAGTCCTTGGAAAAAAAAAAAAAAGATTTTTTGCTGAAGTGAAAGTGCTGCAATAACCTCTATTTGTAGGACTGTATAGTTGTGAAATGCTATCTGTAATGAAATCAGGCCTTTGGAGCGTCACAAGATGTAACGCTATTTGAATGAACAAATAAAACGACTGAGCAAATGAAAGCTTGACAGTGGCTGAATGCCTTTGTAAATATAGCTGTATAATAAGGACTGACTGAGAAGGGCGGCGAGCCTCGTCTTTCAGGAGAACCGCAGTAACTGTCTGAACTAATC
>NW_015736676.1:0-360 GCF_001515625.1 Sinocyclocheilus rhinocerous
TTTAGTACAAGTCTGGGCAAGAATAGGCAATAACATACACAGCTATATATGGGTCCAAGATGAAACTGCACCAAATTTTATATACATAAAAAGCATATTAAATGCAACTGTCTATATAAATGTATCAAATATCTTTTGTAAAAATTAAATGTAAAAATAAGGGTGAAATTATGTTCCATCATCATTCAGCATAACAGATTATGTTAAAATGAATCAACATACTTATTCTGACCCGTACTTATTAAAATATATAAAAGAAAAGGTGATGATCGTACTAAATGTTATTATATTTGAAATGAGTATTATATTTTAAACGATTATCTAAATAACTAAACCAATTTTATTACAAATAATTACAAT
>NW_015736677.1:0-360 GCF_001515625.1 Sinocyclocheilus rhinocerous
ATTTTTTTACTCAAATGCTGGGTTCAGCATGCTGGGTCATTTTATTGGGTTATTTTCATTATTTTTAAACGTGCCGAGTCATTCTGGAAAAATGCTGGGTTATTTTTATGTTATGTTAAGTAGTCAAAAAAGTTATGTTGGATTTCGCTAAAGAATAATTGACGACGGACCGTTAAATTATTTAAAACGAATGCTCTAACGTTAGAATAAGCGTCTGTCGAACTATCGTCTGTCAGCCATTACACACAACATTCATTATTTACACAGTCTGTCATCAATTTTTCCACTTATAACACGGTCACACAATGTCTGAATGCATTTTTTTATGTTTTATCTACAGACATTTTGCGGGTTTCTTTT
>NW_015736678.1:0-360 GCF_001515625.1 Sinocyclocheilus rhinocerous
ATGATACAATATATGTGGTATATACAGCATTCTCAGTGAATTTCCAGTGACTTGGAATGAGAGGGAGTATGGAGAGGGGGGCTCATAGATGGGCGAGGAGAGAGGTTTTGGGCACAGTGGTGTCCTATGCACTTTCTTTGAAGTCTTCTCTCCAGATAAGTCGGTTTAATGTTTTATTGCATGCCGTCTGTTTGTTGTGAAAATTCTTGTGTTATACCTGCAATTTTGTCAGGAAATCGAGCCAGTCTTACATGTCTTTCTCAAGGCTCATTCAGATGTCATCCGAACTTTGTCTGGCCAGCACAAATTCAAGTGTTATTTTAGCAAGGGAATGCAGTTGAAAGTGACTGATAACACTTT
>NW_015736679.1:0-360 GCF_001515625.1 Sinocyclocheilus rhinocerous
CAGATCCATAAGCCTAGATTTTCTGAAGTAAATGTTGCTTGACTGCATGCACAGAATTCACTGCCACGACGCTACGGTTGCCAGGGTGTTCTGTGATAGTTGCTAAGATGCTCTAGGTGGTTGCTAGGCTGTTCTGGGATGGTTGATAGGTGGCAGCTTGGATCTTCTGGGTTCATTCAGAACTATTATGTCTGCTCTTGTGAAGAATGATTTCTCCTCTAATTATTACACTTATAACATCTCATGTGAAAGTCTCCTCCATCATCTGGAGGCAGGGCAGGAATAAACCGGTTTGGCAGATGTCTATCCTGCCGGGATGTTTCCCTGGGCTGGTTTGAACCAGCAGGAATTATATAAGGG
>NW_015736680.1:0-360 GCF_001515625.1 Sinocyclocheilus rhinocerous
CATTGGAGTAAGGAATAATCTTAGTATGAAAGCCGTTATATTACTGAGAAGTCCTAACTAATATAGCTTCAAAGCTTTGAGTGTTTTCTTGTTAGTATGGGATGTGTTTGTCTTATATGTCAGACTAAAAAGCTGTTTGTATGGAAACTGTCTTTTTAGGCATTGTGTGTGTGTGTGTGATGGAACGCTGGAGGATTGTCTGCGTTTGAATGGTTCTGTGTGTGAGAGAGAATGATCAGAGGAAGCTTTGATCTCAGAAAGCATGGATTCCCCATCCTCTGTCTCTAGGAGAGATACAGCATTATTTGAACACACACATATTTTAAACCTGTATAGTTACAATGCGACAAAGTGCCCTAA
>NW_015736681.1:0-360 GCF_001515625.1 Sinocyclocheilus rhinocerous
TTGATTGTACGATGATGACACCTGTTGACTCGTAGGCTACGACTCAAGTTACTATAGAGCAATAAAACACCATCAGCGTGCACTACTGGTAAACAGAAAAGCATGATGAATCACACTTTGGAAGTTATGGTTTCTGTCTGCTGATAAACAAAGGAAGCTGTGAAAGAGGAATGGAAAAGAGTTTGAGGTAAGCCGTTTTCAATTTTAGTGCCGTATCACATTGATTAAGCACCATTTTGTGTTGCAATTTTACTGGCTGGTCAGCAGACGTAGGCCGTAGCAGCAAACACACTGTGAGATGATCATGCTGAATTTCTGGCTTTATTCCAGTTATTTGAATATCTTCAAACAATTTAATAA
>NW_015736682.1:0-359 GCF_001515625.1 Sinocyclocheilus rhinocerous
AATTTTTTTTTTTTTTTGGGCTATCCTAACTACAGTATATATGACTACACTAATGTTTTTGAAAGTCTCACCAAAGCTGCATTTTAACTAAAATAACTACTTTTAACTAAGAATACAGAACACTGTAATATTGTGAAATATCATTACAATTTAAAATATTTGTTTTACAATTTATTATAAAGTGTAATTAATGGCAAAGCAGAATTTTCTGCATCATTACTCCAGTCTTCGGTGGCACATGATTCTTCAGAAATCATTCTAATATGCTGATTTGGAGCTGAAGAAACATTTTTTTTCTTATTATCAATGTTTCTAACTGTTGTGCTGCTTAATATTTTTGTGGAAACCATGATACATTT
>NW_015736683.1:0-360 GCF_001515625.1 Sinocyclocheilus rhinocerous
ATGTTTCTCATGTTTACAGTTGTACAAGTCACAAGAGTTTAAGTTCGGCTCCGGAGATAAATAAAGTCGGACTCGACATTAGAGAGTCAGGTGGAGCTTCAAACTTTCTGTAGCTGTTAAAGGGGCAGGACAGAGCAAAGCCGCACTCCAGACAGTATAAACCAAGAGTTTATACAAGCTCAGCTGTTCGGCTATAACTCGAAGAACTTTTTTTCTAGAAGAATCTGCACTATAGAGACCATGAACTCCTTCACAGTGAACTTGAATGCTCAAATCTGTGTTACTATCATGTCAACACCTGATCATGTGAGGGAAGCCGAGCTGCCTGCTACAAATGAGCGGAGCATAAGAGCGATCTTA
>NW_015736684.1:0-360 GCF_001515625.1 Sinocyclocheilus rhinocerous
AGTTAAGATACGACTTGAGAAGTTCACAAAGAACACTTCTGAGTTGTCGACCCATAACGGCTGCAGCACTGCTGATGAAGATGATGATGATGATGATGGTGTATAAAATCGTGTGTTCACCGCCTCCTCAGGAGCTGGTCTGAGCAGCGTGGGCGGAGCTACGTAAGAGCCAGATTGGCTGGACGCCGCTGCAGAGGAGGAGTTAACCGCGATGGGCGGGGCTAGAGCTGAGGTAGGGAGAATGGGCGGGGTTTACAGACTGCAGGGGTTCAGGAGCGGGAGTCGAGATGAAGCACAGATGAAGACGGTTGGCTTCGCTCTCGTCTCAGTTGACGGGTGGAGCGCTTACACCACCGTGGC
>NW_015736685.1:0-360 GCF_001515625.1 Sinocyclocheilus rhinocerous
ACTGTATTTTGCTGAGGTTTATTGTGGTTTCTTAATGTTGTAGTTCTGGCTGTTTACTGGATTAGTGCACTGTATGTTTTTTGTTTGTTTTTCAAAGTTGTCTCTTATGCTCTTATTTGATCAAAAATACAGTAAAAACAGTAGTATAAGATATTAAACAGCATTTATTTGAAAGAGAATGACCAATTTTACAATGTAAAATTCATTAGTCAATTGAATACATCGGGAAAACTTTAGTACAGGGACCAATTCTCACTATTAAATAGCTGCTTATTAGCATGACTATTATTAACACATTGACTGTTTATTACTACATAAAAAGCACATATTCTGCATGACCATATTCTACATCCCTAATCC
>NW_015736686.1:0-360 GCF_001515625.1 Sinocyclocheilus rhinocerous
GGACTGCGGCTCTCTAGGACCGAACTTGCCTACCCCTGACCTAAATTAATGGCAGAGGTAAGAATACTAGCTCTGATCCCATTAATATTTTAGACGAAAAATTTTGCAAATAAATTGCAAGTTGTTAATGAGGGAGTCAGAGTTAATTTCGTACTAGGGCAAATATGTGTATTAATAACAGTGAATAACAGTGAAAACATTTCATCTTTTTTGTTTTAAATGTACGTCGTAGATAACAACTGCTTGGAACCATAGTCTTCTACAAATGCAGTATTCACAGAATCTACACAAACTATTGTTGCTGCTCCTGTCACGTCCTAAAATATTTACTGAATGTTTTTGAGTATTTTATGATTGTAA
>NW_015736687.1:0-360 GCF_001515625.1 Sinocyclocheilus rhinocerous
AGTGCAGCACTGATACAAAGCTCACCATGCTGCCCGTCTGTCCGGCTGGAGCTGGAGGACTGCCGCCACGCCAGGTCAGGATCTATGATGGAACTGAAATGTTTTAATAGTGCTTATGGAGGAAGTTGGATTAGTGATTTTTTTTTTTTTTTGCTCTGATGTAGAGAAAAGAGCCAACAGGGGACATTTTGCTCGACATGACAAACAAAAACATCTCTGACTACTTAGTGAAGACTTACCCCAAACTCATCAAGACCAGGTGAGCTGTTATAAAAGCAACAATGTGTTAGTAGTATCACTATTCATTTCATTTTATATAATGACTGCTGTTTTTCCTCATATGTAGCTTGAAGAGCAAAT
>NW_015736688.1:0-360 GCF_001515625.1 Sinocyclocheilus rhinocerous
AGTGAAAAATAAATAAATAAACTAAAATTTCCCATCTCTGTCAAGCATTAACTGTATTTTTGTGTTATTTACCTGTGCAATGGTACAGCTGTTTATATTGCGGATAGTTTGCGTTGAAGCCACAGGTACTTATTCTGCTCAATAAGTAAAGCTTTCATCGGATAAATATGTTTGTTTGTGAATATCTACCCAAGGTTTTGCTAAACCAGCAACACTTCGCACATGCATATATAATAATACTCAGCATTTGTTCTCTGGAATATGGGCCTATTTCTGACATGGATGGATGATGGACAGTTTCCCCCTTTGTTTTTGTTTTTCTTCATGGATGAAAATGGCTGAACATGCTCCTAACAATCT
>NW_015736689.1:0-360 GCF_001515625.1 Sinocyclocheilus rhinocerous
CAAAGCAAAAGGGGGTTTAAATAGTGATCTTATTGAATGGAGGTAGGATGTCAGTTTTTTTTCTGACTGTGCTCATTTGAGCGTGCCGCTGCGCTCGTCCACAGTCTTGCACAAAAAAACATTTGTTGAACGAGGAACCAGAGAACGAACACTGACTATAAGCACTGAACAAAGCAGGTAAGTTACGTTATATACAGAATAACGCAAATGGAAAGTTTAACAAAAGTAATCAATCAAATGTGGGAAATGAATCTAACAAAAAGTATTTTAATAATAATAATAATTATTAATAATAGTATAATAACATTATTTTTAAATAATACTACTGTAATTAATAATAATAAATATTAGTTTGTATGC
>NW_015736690.1:0-360 GCF_001515625.1 Sinocyclocheilus rhinocerous
CAAATAAATAAATAAATAAATAAAAAGCTATATAATGGCATTTATAATGATGATGATTAAAAAATAAGAATAAATAGGTCCTTTAAAGTAGCTTAAGACAAGCAAAGACAAAAAACAAGATAAAGGAAAATATAAAAATACATAAAGAATAAAAGGCATAGCAATAAACACATGCGTAGTAAATAAATAAATAAAACCTTTAGATTTAAATCCGCTTTACATGACAGCAGCTAGCGGTTAAGCTGTGATGTTGTATTTCTACCACAAGATAGCAGCATTCATTTTCCATTTATTCTCTTTTTCTTTACTTTCATTATTCTTTTTAGACTACAACATAGAATATACTTTACGCCGTAGAGA
>NW_015736691.1:0-360 GCF_001515625.1 Sinocyclocheilus rhinocerous
TATCACTAAAATAAGCAGTACACCTGGTCCATATTCTCATAATTTGGGGTATTGTTTGTCCAAGTATGGACAATTATTTGCATTCAATCAAACTGATTTGATTCCACTGATTTACAAAGAACAAACTCAACTCTACTGAATAACCTCTGTTTGCACATGAATGTTTGTAAATAATCCAACAGCAAGAACACATACCTTATACAACCTCAAGCAGTTTGAGCCCTTGAACCTCTCGCTTTCCATGTCGGCCAACAAAGTTGAACTCTCTTGATAAAGGGTGGTTCATCCACAGTACTCCCACCAATTTCTGCCACCACAGCATCCTAACAGAAAACAAGATTATCATTATTGGGGAGACAT
>NW_015736692.1:0-360 GCF_001515625.1 Sinocyclocheilus rhinocerous
CAATTGGGAAAGTTCCATCTTTCCTCGAATCTCTTAGCTGTGTTCTTCCACACATGTTCTGTGGGCACTGGCATATGTTCTTCTTTAAGACTAGAGCCAAAATGCTTCACATGTCTCTGGAACAATTTCAGCCACAGTCGAAATGCCAAGGGGAAAACTAGATTTAAACTTTGCTCGTTCAAACAAAAAACAATAAACTTATCCTCGCTGCTGCTACTGCTGCTAGAGAACTTCATTTCTGCGTCTTGTGTACCTGACAGCATCAGTAGCCAGTAGTGTTACGCGCTAACACAAGTAGCCCTTCTTCTCGACGGTCAAGACAGCCGAATAGTGGTGTGCATCACCTAGTGTTGAGGCGTC
>NW_015736693.1:0-360 GCF_001515625.1 Sinocyclocheilus rhinocerous
CACATTTTCAGCATATTTTCATTTTTGGAAACGATTTCTTTAAATTCAAGCATCAAATGAAGATTACATGACCAATGTTTTGATAAGTACTGGATTTCTTGCAAGCTATGGCAGTGTGTGGGATTTTTTCTTCCATTATTCTGTTATGTAGCATATTTATTAAATGATGCAATAATTCCAGAGCACTCTTGCAGCTTGCAATATACGTATATTATATTGCAATATAATATAGCAATTACTGAAGGAGGGTTCACATGAACTGAATCACTGAGGGTCATGAAGTCGCTGATAGGTGTATCTATCTGATAGGTGACTCTATCAGGTAATTACAAACTGCTTTCTGCACTAATTTTGAGGGTT
>NW_015736694.1:0-360 GCF_001515625.1 Sinocyclocheilus rhinocerous
TCAACATTGGCTACCAGAAATCGCTTACTCTGCCTTTAATACACAATGAAAAATCCTGTGGTAATACCATGGTGCTGAATAGTTGCAATTATAAATTAGCCATGGTATTTACATGGTGCTACAAAGGTGTTATGGTGTAAAGGTTAAGATGCCCCTTCCACCTTTAATTTTTCTCTTGATCTTGCTACTGAATGTAATCTAAACAGATTTATTGATTGGCTATACTCTTATTAATACGTACTTGACATCTGAATAATTTTTTAGACTTATTACCAGTTTTGAGGTTATATGATCTTTTATAGTCATTGGATAATCAGTAGATATTTTTAGTATTCTGTGCATTTATGATCTGTTTCGACC
>NW_015736695.1:0-360 GCF_001515625.1 Sinocyclocheilus rhinocerous
CTCACCTCAAAGACTTCAACCACTTAAAGATAATCTGAAAGTAATAGAGCAGGCTGGGATTAATTGGAGAACAATCGCCACCGTGTCCCCAGGAAGGGGGTAAGTCTGACCCCCATGTGGCTTTGATGCACCCCTTCCTGAACCGGGACGGCGTGCTAAGCAAGCCACCTCTCTTCTCGGTTTGGTACAGTGCGACTGTGCTTGCCAGATGATGGTTTAAGAGGCGTTTTACCTTTAAAAAAATCAGAAGTTGAAAAAACTCAAAAACTTCAGGCAACCATCATCAGGAGTTTTTAAGTTTACTCAATTTATGGAAAAATCATTGTATCAGTTTAACAATTTGAAGTTTCATCAAACGCA
>NW_015736696.1:0-360 GCF_001515625.1 Sinocyclocheilus rhinocerous
CAGTTTTGCAGAGACTTGGAGTCCTTAATTATCCCCCGACTTAGTCTAATTCAATCAACACAATTTCAATCTGCCGGCAAGCAGGCAAAAACACTCCCGTCCCCTCCAGTAGAGAGTCTGAAATATACATGAAGAGGAAGTCGAGCTGACGGAACAGATGAAAACTAGATGCCACATAATCTTACTGCTTAAATCACGCCTTTATGAGTGATTATGAATGAATAGAAGCCTATGAGTGAGCCGATCACATGCTGCTCTCTCGTATAAAAGCATTCTAGGGCATTGCCATAAAAATATACCACTGGGAAAACCATGGTAATACTACCGTTTACATATGCAAAGTAAAAAAAGAAAAGTGAA
>NW_015736697.1:0-360 GCF_001515625.1 Sinocyclocheilus rhinocerous
ACAAAAACTGAGAAAGTTTTCATAATTATTTGGGTTGATGACTTGATTATTGCTGCCAGTGATCTGAGTGTGCTTAAAGATGTAAAAGAGATGCTCATGTTAAAGTTTAGAATGAAGGATTTAGGAAAACTGACACATTTTCTTGGCATTAACTTTGAGCAAGGTGTTGATTTTGTCAAAATGTCACAACAGGGGTATGTTGAGAAACTACTTGAAAAATTTGACAGGCAAAACTGTAAACCCAGAGCTGTCCCTTGTGAGCAGAAACTAGATTACACTGAGAATGCTGATGTAATGGGTGATGTCAAGAAATACAGGGAAGCAGTAGGTAGCTTAATTTACCTGGCAACATGTACAAGG
>NW_015736698.1:0-360 GCF_001515625.1 Sinocyclocheilus rhinocerous
CAGCCAATCAGAATCAAGCACCGGAACTATCTGTTTTATAAAGATGCATTAAATTTGGCACAAGACTCCTGCGTTGTCACAGCAATATTCTACTTCAAATAAATGCTGAATGCTTTTTTTAAATTGTGGAAAATTCAGTATCCTTCATTTAACTCATATTTTTTAAAGCTTCTTGGGCAATTTTTTGGGCAATTGACATTATCGTTCAAAAGTTTGGGGTCAGTAAAATCTTTTTAAAAGACAAAAAGTTTTATTCCGCAAGGATGCATTAAATTGAGCAAAATTGTCAGTAAAGATTCTTAGCAAAATTCTTAATGATTTCTAATTGCTGAAAATTCAGTTTTTGCCATTTTATAAATA
>NW_015736699.1:0-360 GCF_001515625.1 Sinocyclocheilus rhinocerous
GCCCACCTACCCATACCTGCAGCAGGACATCCACTTGCCGCCCACCATCTGCCTGTCAGACGGCGAGGAGCTGCCGCCCTACAAGGGCCCCTGTACCCTGCAGCTCAGAGACCCCGAGCAGCAGCTCGAGCTGAGCCGTGCGTCCGTGCGCGCGCCCCCCAACCGGACCATATTCGACAGCGACCTGATAGACGTTTACGTGCACGGAGGCGGCCCACGGCCCCCGAGCAGCAACTCTGGCAAGAGTGCCTCGAACTCGCACGTGGAGGAGCCGCCGCCCACCTATAGCGAGGTGATGGGTCAGACGTACCCAGGCTCCGCCTCCTTCCTGCACCAGCACAGCAATAACACACCACCCTC
>NW_015736700.1:0-360 GCF_001515625.1 Sinocyclocheilus rhinocerous
CTGAAAGTGATTTTTCTATCAACTGATGACTGTAACTCCTGCATGCAAGAGACTGCACCTGATGCACCTTCCTGCTCCAGCATTCGTGTTCCTTCACCCAGCTCAGCCTGTAGCTCTGACACTCTTGACACAAGAGATGTTAGCCCTTGTGACATTGACTCAGTCCAGGAAGTCAACTTGTCTGATGACTCGTTTTCCAGCAGCGCTGAGACTGTCTTAGTTACGTCTTCAGAGTCGAGAACCAGTTCTTGGCCTCAGGTTTTTGTAGTTCCTCGTTTTTCATGTTCTGCTGAAATTCAGCTTCAGAGAGCTGACACAGAGTTCAACAAAAGTGGAATGCTACTTATTCCACCACCCAAA
>NW_015736701.1:0-360 GCF_001515625.1 Sinocyclocheilus rhinocerous
AGTGAAGATTTATCTAGGCTGCTGTCCATACTACAATTGAAGTCTCCCGCAATTATTCCAAATTCTGTATTATATTGGCTAAATAGGGCAATCATTTTAGTCATAAATTTAGGACAGTCTGCATTTGGGGCGCAGATGATAAGCAGTGTGAATTCCTGACCATAAAGTGTTCCACATATTAGTACATACCTACCCTCTTTGTCATTATATTGCTCTTTAAATATAAAAGGAAGATTTTTATGGATTAGTATTGCCGTCCCCCTCTTATTACTTGTAAAACTTGAAAAATAAACCTGTCCTACCCAGTCTCTTTTAAGCTTTTTATGCTCCTCACTGGACAGATGGGTTTCCTGTAGTAAA
>NW_015736702.1:0-360 GCF_001515625.1 Sinocyclocheilus rhinocerous
CAGGAAGGTAGCTCTCCAGGAGCAGGGTTGGACACCCCTGGTTTAGGTGAAAGAATGTGACTTTTAACATTATTTGCAATATTACAGGCACATCTACTCATCCAATGTGCCTTCAGAAACGTGGTGCTATCACTTCAATTCCACTTCCCAATTTTATGGAATAAACCAGGCTCAATTCCTTTAGAGCTATGCCGTTATTTTCTTTGCTGTTTGTATTTATCTATGTGCTGATTTACATCATTTTCTACAGTTCAGTACTTGAAGAAGTAAGTCATCCAAATAAGCGTAAAATCTGAAACCAGCATTTGTCAGCATGGTCAGAACTGATTCAATGAGATGCAGCACTGGACAAAAGTGAAA
>NW_015736703.1:0-360 GCF_001515625.1 Sinocyclocheilus rhinocerous
CCGGGGGGTACGGGCTGAGATTTGTCTTTGCTCTCTGTCTCTTCCTTCCTTCCCTTCATCCTTCTGAAAATCTTTTCACTGGAGCTCCATGTTGCCGAGTGCCTATGGGCCCTGGCACAGAGATGCATCCTACTTTGAGTCAATTAGCGATTCGAATTAAAGAGTAGCACAAAAAGCCTTCAAAATGAATTAGCTAAAACAAGCAATTTGGGTTGGTCGCTGAGTAATGTAGGACTCTCAGTCATTAGAGTGTGCGACCAAATGGGGAAGTTGTCTTTTTTCTTCATGTGCTTTACATTAAATTTACATTTTTGCCTGTGCACCAATTAAAGGGTTAACAGCAAGCTGTTTACCCAAACT
>NW_015736704.1:0-360 GCF_001515625.1 Sinocyclocheilus rhinocerous
CTCCAGCCGGGAGGAGGCACACATCCCCATCAGCAGCCCACTTCCTGTGAGACAGCAATTTTCTGAAGCTTGTACACATCCCCGGACGTTACTCTAGTTATTTATTTGTTCAACATTAATGATTAATGAGAAGGAGGGCTTTGAGTGTCAGTCAGTGAAATAAGATTAGGAAGTTAGGATATTCCAATGGACCGATGAAGTGCTAACCTCCAGTGATATCCGCATCATTTGCGCCCTTAGGAATTTGTTACATTTTTCGTAGTGTTCTGACCCGAAATCCTCTATATGTCCAGGGGTTTAGCTGCTTCTCTAGCATTTCCATTTTGTTAATTAGCCCTATTGTCTGCATATCAATCAGAT
>NW_015736705.1:0-360 GCF_001515625.1 Sinocyclocheilus rhinocerous
CTAAAATACCGCTGCGTTCACGCCACGTCATAATTACGCTAATTTCGAAATGACAGCACGTGACGTTCTAATCGGAGTTGTTCACGTTCTTGGAATCGGAATTATGCATTCCTATGGCAACACTATCAACACCTAAACATTGCAGCTAAATGAGCCTGAGGCGGTCAGGTGATACAGTGATGACATACAAGTCATAACTCTTAGAAAAATCCCAGTTTACAAGTTGTAATTACGAGTTTTACGAGGACTTGAACGTTTTTTACAAGTTGTATATCGTAATTACGACATGGCGTGAACGCACCTTATACCATTAAACATATAGTTTCTATTAAAATGATATTTCATTATTGTGTAGCCTTT
>NW_015736706.1:0-360 GCF_001515625.1 Sinocyclocheilus rhinocerous
TTACTGTGAATTCACGTTATAAAGTTGTCTTTAACTGTGCCACTGAGAGAAATTTAGTTGTTTACTGCTGTAATTGTTTTGAAGTCACCAAAATGGTGATTAGGGATCCCATTTGTTTGGGCTCTTTGACCTTACATATTCATATTCAAATTTCTGATCTAGTCATATCAGAAGTATGACAAATGAAAACATTTATCAAAATGATGACAAGCTAGAATATGAAATAAGCAAATTACCTGACTCTAAGATAGTGGAACTATTCTTAGCGTGAATATGAAGATTTTATTTTAGCACTATTTAAGCATGAAGATTAACCAATAACTTATTTCATATTCATAACTGTTTGTGGATGGATCTTTC
>NW_015736707.1:0-360 GCF_001515625.1 Sinocyclocheilus rhinocerous
CTTTTGTTGCAATGATTTTGCCGCAGATTCATCCTTTATCCTCGTTACTTTGTAGCTGTCCGGTAAACTGAAATCAGACACATTTTCCATATGTACATGTGGAACCCTTTCAGTAAGATAAATGTAAACATAATATTATTATTACCTTTTTGAGATTCTCTTAGGCATGTTCCCTGTCTTCGTCTTATCTATAAAAGAGTTGTTTGTCATTCGAAACTGACCAACAGGAAATAAAGTATAAAGATCTAGAAGGTTAGGGTTTTTATTGTTACCTTTGTTGTTGTCTGATGGCTTTGTTGATACCTTTTTGTTGATACCTTTGTTGTCTGATGGACCTATCTGTCTAAAATGAAGTAATAA
>NW_015736708.1:0-360 GCF_001515625.1 Sinocyclocheilus rhinocerous
CTTGGGACAACCGATGCGCAACGACGCTATATGTTGAACTCGGGATGACCGATGCACAACAATGCTATATGTCGAACTCGGAACGATCGATGCGCCTCAACGCTATATGTCGAACTTGGGGCGACCGATGTGCCACAACGCTATATGTCGACCTCAGGATGACCGATGCGCAACAACGCTATATGTCGAACTCGGGATGACTGATGCGCAACAACGCTATATGTTGAACTCGGGATGACCGATGCGCAACAACGCCATATGTTAAATTGGGATGACCGATGCTCAACAGCGCTATATGTCGAACTCGGGATGACCGATGCGCAACAACGCTATATGTGGAACTTTGAAAGACCGATGCGC
>NW_015736709.1:0-360 GCF_001515625.1 Sinocyclocheilus rhinocerous
CTCGCTTTTCTTAAGTAGATTCAATGATTACTTTTTACAGTGTAGAAACTGAATTTGAGTTTCAGACATTATGATATTCAAAAAGATTTGCTTTGCTTTCTGCACAAGTATTTTTCTTGTATTTTACTGTACGTACAATGCCGATAAAAAAAACTACTTTCCCCATTTTTTAATAATAGTAAAGACATTAAAACTACGAAATAACACAAACAGAAACATGGGAATTATGCAATGATCAAAAATATACAACAAATTTGTGAATTTGTAATTTTTTTTACTTTTATTCATCAAGGACACCTTAAGTTAATGAAAAGTGACAGTAAAGATATTTACCAAAAAAAAAAAATATATATATATATA
>NW_015736710.1:0-360 GCF_001515625.1 Sinocyclocheilus rhinocerous
AAAGCTGTGCTACTCTTTATTGTTTTGTTTTCTTCATCTTTAATTCAGGGGGTTTGGGGGCCCCCAGTTAAAGTTTAGCCCCCTAATTGAGATCATTAATAATTAAGAAAAATATTATTAATATCAAAATGATAGAATTTTCCCAATTCTGCCATAATTAACTTACCCTTAAGTTTCAGACCTTTATGAGTTTCTATCTTCTGTTGAATGCCAAAAAAGTATTTTGAAAGATGTTGGTAACCACACAGTTGACGGTAGCCACTGACTTCCATTATATGTATAAAATACTATGGAAGGCAATGGCTACCAACAACTAATATATATATATATATATATTAGTGCTGTCAAATGATTAATCGC
>NW_015736711.1:0-360 GCF_001515625.1 Sinocyclocheilus rhinocerous
CTGTGCGTGCACACAGCCGCCGGCAAGAGTGTCAAAATTCGCTCTGGCCGCCCTGCCAACAACAGTGTAGAAAGATTCGTGGACGCTCTGACGATCGAAAGCTTGGTCTTGTATTTAAAGGAGCCGCAAAAGGAAACAAGCATTTTGATCTTGTGCAGACTGACCACAAGTAACCTATAAGTTAACCTCATGAAATATTTGAAATGTAAGAAATTGATCGATGCAAAGAACTTAACAATTATAGTTACATGTTTGCTAACGAAATTAATTAATAAAAGCCATTTGTGTGGTGTATTTTTGTGTTCATGGTTAAGTTCTAATTTCAACATGCAGTTTATAGGAGACGTTTACTAGCCTTGG
>NW_015736712.1:0-360 GCF_001515625.1 Sinocyclocheilus rhinocerous
TTTATAGTACATAAACAATTAAACATTGCAATATTTATATGTTTTCCACTACTGTCATGAACCACTATGATGGAGCCAAAAACAAATTAGAAAATAATGTCTTGCATTGAAAAACTGTGTGAAATACCAAACTTACTTTCAGCATCCTGAAGATAGTCTTGCCAGAAAGCCAGGGTCCGGCACTCTTCTTGGAATGCATTACTCCCTCTTTCAGAATGAATGATTTGGAAGAGATTCTCCACATCATTTGCGGTTAAGGCCTTTTCAGCCTTCACAAAAAGGCACTTCGACTGAACAGGATATCTCTGGAGAGCATCTAGGACACCCAGAGACGTTAAGCCATCTCTGAACCTAATAAAA
>NW_015736713.1:0-360 GCF_001515625.1 Sinocyclocheilus rhinocerous
AGTCCATATCCAGACCAGATGGTGGATCAGCACCTAGAGATGACCCCTACAGCCCTGAATGTTAGCAGGGACCATGTCAACTAGATCCCCTGTGAAGACCCTGTCAGCTAGACGGTCATCAAGACAAGACCACGGTAACCAGTCAAGTCCTCTGCACAATCTGACCTGTGTTGCAGCCTGGAATTAAAACATGCCATGCTGGTTTTGTCTGCCCAGAGGAGAACTTATAATGCTTAAAAGCATTATTGACAAACTATTTTTAAGCAGTGTTAATTTCGTTGACGAATAATTTTCGTCATAATTTTCATCAAAGACATTTTTTTCACTGACGGCAATGAGACGATAACGAACTAAAACTCT
>NW_015736714.1:0-360 GCF_001515625.1 Sinocyclocheilus rhinocerous
CGAGTCTGATCTGCCACAGAAGAAGCGTATTTTGCCGGCCTGGATGATGACCTCAGCCAAAGGTGCTGTCCCCATGGCAACAGATCCAGTGTTCACACCCATTCAAAAAAGAAAGAACACATCCGCCTAGTGTCTGGTCGTCACGGCAACTCTACTCAGCCTAGTTGTTGAGTAATGCATGGAGAATGCAGAGAGAGTTAGTCCCCATCCACTTGTCAGATCAGTTACAGTGCTGTGACTCCGACCCAGCCAGACAAGGTTCAGATTTGGCCCAGATGTCCTCCTCATCCTCAGTGTTACTCCCATGCATCCTGCAGCTCACCAGAAATGCAGATGTGTCGCTAATTTGCTCGCAAAAAA